>NW_017838315.1:0-806 GCF_001891065.2 Hippocampus comes
TGTGTGTGTGTGTGTGTGTGGATAGATAATTTGTTATTTTTTGGCGGGGCCAGACGAGTCTGACACACACTGTATGTAGAACAGGGGGAGGGGGAGTGAATTTTTATTTTTATTTTTTTTGGTTGTACTTTTAATGTAAATATTGGTGTGTATATATAGTAATGGTAGACAATGCAATCTTCTGTGGCAGTTGTTGGTCAAGCAGTCTGGACAATGCTGTGAAACGACATACTGAGAAATCCACAAAGCACTGGTTCTCTATTTACCAGCTCTTAGCAAAATATCTGGAAGATCAGATGATGAATGCAAATACAGGTATGCACGCACCAGCTCTGTTTGCTGTTTCATAAGTGGGACAGTAATCTGAACCATACAACTGGATGATGACTGCCCCTACCCTGCTCTTAAAACATTCACGTTTTATTTACTGTGATTTGAGATGCTTAGTGACCATTTTCCATCTTTGTATGACATTCTTGTCCTATGTAGGCGAAGATTTGGGCGGTTTGTCCCTGTCCTCATTGTCATCCACATTACAAGCCTTCGTGGAGGGTTCGAGCCTGGGCGAGTTCCATACCCGCTTGGCCATGTTACTCAGCTTTCACTGTCACTTCCTTCTGCTCCCCACTCAGCCTGGACAAGGTCAGCTTGCACTTCTCTTTGTGACACCACACAGTTATGGTCAAAAGTTTACATACCCTCATGATGGACATGTTTGGATTTTATGGCAGAGGCAGACCCGTCACCAGAGCCGAGCCTGAAAAGGGTCACATAAAATGCATTGGGGCAGTTAATACCTACAGACA
>NW_017838316.1:0-807 GCF_001891065.2 Hippocampus comes
TCATTCGCAACTGCTTTCACTACTGTCTCTTGGAGATGTCCACGTCCATAGTCCTGCAAGACTATCAAACAAAAACATCCGGTCTCATGAGGATTGTGCTGGTGTGCCTAAAGAAGTGTTTACAGAGCGACTGCGCCACGACCTCAGAGAACAACTTGTGATTCTCCGCCTGCAGAACGTGCTTGTTCTTGCTGGCCGAAGCGAAAGGCGACTGGGTGACGTGGGTTGGGGTGGTCAACTGTACTCGGCGGGGCGAGGACGACGAGGCCAAAGTTGAGGACGGCGGCCGAGGGACGTCCTCTTCATCCACGACGATGACGTCTGCCATGTTGGGGGATGCTTCTTTGAGAAACCAAATATAAAGAGGAATTGGAACATAACATAGACAAGTATGACCATCTTTTGATGTCACAGAGAGCATCGTCTTCTATTCAAGGTTTCTTCCTGAGAGGGACTTTTTCCTTGCCTCTGGCGCCAAGCACTTACTCATGGGCATTTTAGACAGTTTTCATACGGTATATACATATTGTGTAATAGCACTATGTAAATACTATTGATCCACACAAAAGACGAGTAACGAGGGGACTTGTAGACGTTGTTCTGTAATCAATAAGGACAGTAATATATAGCGATCACAAAGTGACTTTTGTTGACTCAGCGAGGCTCATTCTAAAAGTCCTCAAAGAGGGAGCATGTAGGCTATTTCACAAATTTATTTTTGCCATTGAAAACGTCGGAGACGTCGTTCGAGCACGCCAACGAAGCTGAGAAGGGAAAGAAGGAAGTTAATAAAGCTACACACAGGAC
>NW_017838317.1:0-807 GCF_001891065.2 Hippocampus comes
TCCTGAAGTGAGATCTCATGGCTGCTCTCTCAGCATTCTTCTGAGCATTCGTGGCTTTGCGCAGCTTTCTGAATGCAAACAAACATACATGACATAAAAATAAACACGAGGTTCTCTGGACTGAACTCTCTTAGCTTCCTATGTTTACACTTGCCTCTCTTTGTCCAAGTCGGCCTGGTAAGCGCGAACCACCGAAGGATACTTGGAGGGAGTTCGTCGAGGTGGGGCCTTTCCCGACCTGCCGCAGCGTCCTCTTCCTCCCGGATGTGGAAATCTATTGGTCCTGCTTTTGGCAAACCACTTCCTGTTGCTTACGGTGCACACGCAGCTGCTGAGCCTCCTGATGGGCGCGCGCAGAGATTTTTTCACTCTTGCCATAGACTCCATGATCTACTGACACAACAAAGCGCATCGTTAAAGGGAAACTCCAAACATTTTCTGTCGTCATGATACTTTTTAAAAAATTTTTTTGGACGATGAAGGTTGGAAGCTTTTCAGTGTGAAGGTGCAGTTGCAGCCCCGCCTTTTAAATGTACAGATCAAAAGACATCCAACTTGTGGCAGTGGATGAAAACAAAAACTTTACATTTTTCTTCGCTGTTTGCGACGATCGAAATGCGGGCTACGAACGAACGTGACTTACTCATTTAGACTTGTTGACGGAGGCCTGCGTTGTTGTGCTTCTCTCCTTTGGTCATGCTGTGTGGATGTGATGGGTCACATTCGGGAATCAGGACGTGCTCTCCGGGAGTAATAAGTCAGGTGGAGACCTGGGCAAGGACAAGGACACAAGTCACACACACACAC
>NW_017838318.1:0-807 GCF_001891065.2 Hippocampus comes
ATCGAATCGTGCAGATGCATGTGATGCTAATACATCACGATGCAGAGCTTTGACAGCTCGTAATTGTGCATCCCCAGGCTCGGATCAGCGCCCACGAGTGGGTGAGCAAGGTGGAACGGCCTGTCACTACGGAGACAGTTGGCAGGGAGACGCGGGAGCAGCCTGGGGGGGAGCAGGGAGAGGAGGGGGAAGATGGAGTGGCTAAGGAGGAGAAGAGGGAGGAGGAGCAGGAGGAAGAGGAAGCAAAGTTGGAGGAGGACGGATTCAAATCTGTGGAGGTGAGGTGTCGTCACTGTGATGGGCCATTAATGGAATGATCAATACCAGTGATCTCATTTCGTCCGTGTCCACATCCGTGTTTGTTCTGCAGGCTGTCTACATGTCGTCAGTGGGCAGCCTGGCGGAAGTGACAGCCCGGAGTATTGAGCAGCTCCACAAGGTGGCAGAACTCATCCTACATGGCCAAGAGCAAGAGCAGGAGAAACCAGCAAGGGATCAGGCACATGTCCTCACCAGGTAAGTGTGTGTTAGTGTGTGCGTATATATGCGTTTAATGCGGTGACTGCAGCGAGGCCTGTTCCAACCTCCATTTTTCCTGGCAGGTTGACATGCGCCATGTGTAAGGAGGTGGAGTGTTTGGCCGGAAAGTTCTCTGATACGCTGCTCCTTGTTGGGGTAAGTGCGAGCCAGTGTGTGCAAGATTTGAAATCAGTATGCTGAAAGGAGATGACCAATTCTGTGTGAATTCATACACACTCTTGTCATTCATCGTCAGTGTCAGAGGAAAGCTGAGGAGCTCAGTCCGCT
>NW_017838319.1:0-807 GCF_001891065.2 Hippocampus comes
TTTTTTTTCTTGCAACAGGTGAGCTTATATGATGTTCCACGCTATGTTTCAAGGCAGAAAATTTAGAAGATATTTCTGAGAATTAGTTTTCCCACAAATAAGAATAACAGCAAGGTTTGCGATGAAAACTCCCAAAGAAGACTTTTTTTTTCATACGGTATCAAATAATGAAAGTTTATTTTAGCGGGTACCTCCATCTCACAGACAAGCTTGTGCAGAATGTCTTTGTGCTCTTGTGGACAAGCAGTAAAGTTGACAAAAATGGCCGCTTCCACGGTGGCTGCAACATCGATTGCAAAAAGCCACGCGCCCCCTTTGTCCTTCTTGCACTTTTAACTGGGCCACTCCTGTCGGGACGAGCCATTAAACCCATGAAGGCCACGCGGGGGGATTGCTTCGATTTAAGTATTGCATTTAACTTGTAAAGGAATTGGTGGCCCTCCACTGACCCGGCGCGCTTTAATTGGGATTTTGCGGCTATCGATTGCCGAGTGGCCGAGTGAATCTTGAATTACGGCCCGATTAGCTTTTACCTCGGCATCTCGCGCCGGCCAGTCGAAGGAGCTCGATGTCTTGTCGCGCTTGATTGCGGGAAATCGGGTTACTTCCTGCGGAAACAGCAGAGGACGGATTTCAGCGGCGAGGCATGAGACAAATGTGTGCAAAGGGGGTGTCTTGAAATTTCATTCATTGACAAATACGCGTTCGCTCTTGCCCCTTGCAGTGGCTCCGTTTTCACTCGAAATAAATGATTCATTGACGCTAAAGAAACCGACCCATAGCATTTGAAAAATGAAACGCACCGGC
>NW_017838320.1:0-807 GCF_001891065.2 Hippocampus comes
CACTCACACTTGCACAATTCTAACTATTGTTTTATGACGTAACAATGGCATAGTGTTGTTAATCTCATCGCCACATTTCAGTCAAAAGAGCGAACAAACTGCAAACAGATGCTTCCGCATTGCTCCAGGAGGGAGGCTAAGGATTGCCAGAAGCCAAAACTCTGCCACAAGCAACTCTTAAGGCTGGATGAAAACCTGTTACTTGCTGTCAAGACTAATGGTGCATTGAATTCTTGGAGCATGTGCTTGGTTATTTCTCAAAAAACACAGGTTGAATTCATTTTAAAACACCTCAACATCTGCTTAGAAAACAAATATTCAACTGGTTTAGTATGTTCCACTAAAAACTAAATATTCCTCTTATTTAACCTTGCTTCTCATTTCCTCTTTGTGCCTGATCTATGCCAAGGTCTGAATCCAAACCAGAAAGCAGGAAAGGCTCATTCAAAGAACCAGATGTCTTGATTTTGGTATGCGTGGAGCCCAATGGAAATGTGTCATTGATTTTTATTTAAGTAAAAAACAACATTTTGAGTATTTTGAATCTGCTAATATTTGCATTCAGCTGCCTTTTCATTGTGACTCCATTCAATGAAAGGTTTTCTGCGTCTGGGGCGATATTTCTGAGCAGTACCATGCAGTACATGACAAAAATCTGTGGATAGCAGTTTCACTGGAAATCTTGTAAATGATGTGCAAGACACACAGGTTCAACCTGAGATCGACCTCATTCATATTCCTGTCACCGACACAATGGCAAAGGTCAACTCTGGAATTCACCTTGCATTTCAGAAAATACATCTGTTG
>NW_017838321.1:0-807 GCF_001891065.2 Hippocampus comes
ATCAATCAATCAATGGCACTTGTGCTGCAGGAAAGTTCGGAGAGGACCAGTCAACGTACATGCTCCCATGAAACTCCAGGATATTACATGCTGCGACAAACTATTTAGAATGCCAGGAATCACATTTTATACACACACACATGCACACGCACACACACAGAAAGGCTGTTTTTATACTGTCAAAGGCCAGCTACTTCCAAAACATCAGTTTGTTGGTGCTAAAGCAATCTTTAGTCTGAACCGGGGCTAAATTGCAAGTCTTGCTCTATTTCTGGCGGAAGCTTTGTCAGCAGTGTTGTGCTGGAAATGCTCCCTGATGTGCCGGCTTATATTGCTGATGCCCGTCTCCCCTGGAAGTGACTCTCCAAATGAATTCTTCTCCTGCTTGGCTAAGGGCTACCTTCCATATTCAACATCCTTCCTAGACTTTCCTTATTAGTAGTAGCATTGAAATAGAAACTAACACTATGTGCGTGTACTGTAAATACAGTTGCGTATAACACGTTGGTTTCGTTAAAAGTTATTGATCCGTCCATTCGATATCGTGCTTGTCCCTGTTAAGATTATGGATAAGTTGCCGCCTCGCCCGGCGGACTTTGCGTGAGAGACGACGCACACGCTGGACTTGTTGGCAGTCAATTGCAGGGGGCACGCTTGGATGGAAAACCATTGGCGCTCACATCACAGCAAGCGGCAATTAGCGATATATATAAAAAATGTGTCTGTCGATGAAATCTTTTCAAGTGTTTCGCCTAATCGGGGATGGGTGAGTAAACCTGGAGTGGCTGGACACATTCACGTGGTGGC
>NW_017838322.1:0-806 GCF_001891065.2 Hippocampus comes
CCCCAAAAAATAACGACGAATCAACAAAAAGGGAAAGCTCCCAGGAGAGGGGCATTGTCTGAACTGTTTTCATCTCTCGACAGAGTTTTGAGCGCCTTCCTAATATTAGCACCCCTCCCGCTCTGTTCCCTCTGATGCCGTTTCTTTCCGTTTGATGCAAGTGTTATTGTTTTAAGCGGCAGCTGTTGTTTTTACGGCACGCTCGAACCCCTTCTCTTTTTGCATCGCGCGGAGATGAAAGAGAAAAAAAAACTATCCAGGCTCTGGGATTGTCGTCTCAAATCCTCTTCAAAGGAGATCCTGTCATCAGAGCGCGTGTGAGAACTTCATTTCCCATGGTTCTCTTTGATCAGTACGTCGAGGCTTTCTGTGGGGTTCCGTCGAGAGGCCAACCGAGTCTGTTGTGAGTAAATGAAGTTAGTCAGCCGTAGGTGCCTCTCAGTTCTCGACTCCCATGCAGTTTGTTTACCTGATTACCAAAAGGTCAGTTTACTCCACGGAGCCGACGGGAGTCACTTCAATTCTGTTGCGTCGTTTTGTTTTTTTGCTCCGAGCTAACGTGCTGGCGCATTTATCCAATAATAGTCTCAAGGCAATTCAATCACAGTCTGACAAGCTTCCCGAAAATACTAGGCCACAGCAGAACAGAAGAGAACAGGAACACTTGATGTGTTTTCTTCATATCTCTCCAGTTAAGAGATTCTGCATCCTTCCAAAGCGGCTTTGCGGATTTCTCGTCTAGCATAATTCACGTTGTCGTTCCTCAGCAGCGCTTCAATAATGAAGCATCCGAAACCCGAGGAGTG
>NW_017838323.1:0-807 GCF_001891065.2 Hippocampus comes
CTGGACCAACTGGAGATGCTTAATGGAGGATTGGCAGACTCCAAAAGCAGCCCTGCTATTATTACATGTATAAATGTCCTAATGATCGACTTCTGTCATTTGCCTGAAACATACTTGCTAAAGTCATATTTCAGTGTTTTGTTAAAACAAAATAAAAACACCCCAAAAAATGTATACATTCATTTGCATTTATATTTTGAACTGATTTGATAACAGCAAGTCGGAAATGACTTGGGCCAATTAACAGCATGCGATCCTTGTCATTGTCGTCTCATTCGGCCACTCTATTGTGCAACACTTTGAACTCGAAAAGGTGCAATACAGGCTCGTTACAGTTCTAATAATATGCCTTATGATGTGTGTCGCTGCGTGGCAATGACATCACCCACACTCGCTCGTCGTGAATCCGTCAATGAAGTCCGAATCAAAGGTCGAGCTCGTTCAGCTTTTGAATGGACCCAAGATGAAGTGAGTCATGCACACCCTTTGTTTCACAAACAAAAATAACATCATAAGTGCTCCTAATTACATGCGCTGCTCTATTTTTGCGTGGCCTCCTATGGCAGAATCAGCATAATTATCTAAAAAAAAAGGCATATTTTCATGCAGCTTTTGAAGTGGATGTTGCAAATCACAGAGAAAGGTCACCTCCTGCAATTTCATTAGGTGTTTAGTTAACCTTCATTTATCATGAAGAATATGTCCCAGACTCACCCACGATACTTTTGTATTCCTTAACGCCAGTTCTTACGCTGTCAAGAGTTGGGAGACTATTTGATAAAATCACTCTGAGGAACCGTCTCGCTC
>NW_017838324.1:0-807 GCF_001891065.2 Hippocampus comes
TAAATTCAATTTATCTCAACTTAATGGGGAACGAAATGAGTGCTTGCTTTCCTAAGAACGTAACATTTTGTTCAAGGAAACCAAACATGTGTTCTTTCCTGCTTTCAATCTTTCGTTTCAATACAACTGCACTTTCCTCTATTTTTACACTGTGAGCGCATCAAGAGGTGCCGCTAAGATCACAGTGCGTGAGGAATGACACGCATTCACAAACACACACATGTCGTCAGTCACAACAACAATACGTGCAGCGGACACTGACAAAGAGATAGAAACCAGCGATAATGATGTCCGTTGGCCACATATCCGCTTCATCTGCCAAGCATAGTCAGAAATGTTGTCACTGATATATTTATCCGTTCACATGCCAGATAAATTGTTGCTTTTGTCACAGTTAAAAGACACAGAGGCCGAACGGTAAGATGCCAGGTGGCGTATGATTTGCGAGATTGGCGTAAAATATGCAGACGCCATTCTACTTTTTATTGTGTTTCAAGTTAAGCTGACTGCGGTTCCACCCAAACAGAGAGTTAAGAAGGTGGGCGGTTGTGAAGCTCATCTGCATATCTGGTTTCATTCGACTTGGCTCCGCAGGCCACGAGCTCCCGTCGCCGTTAAACAAAAACGCTTATCTGCTGCAGCTAACGATCCTTCGGAAAGAACGCATAATTAACTATAGGCTATACCCTGACCTCCATTGCTTTGTCATCCAAGGTATGGTGTCGGGAAGTGACAATTAACCACAAATACTTTGTACTTGAGCAGATTTTTCAGTTATCTGTACTTAGCTTGAATACATGTATACCT
>NW_017838325.1:0-807 GCF_001891065.2 Hippocampus comes
GCAGGCGGCTTTTTGAATGAATTAGATTAAATGTCCGTGTCTCGGTTGTCCAGTTCCCATGCTCCATTCATAAAGATTACTCCGCAGACGGCTTACATCATTGGTTTTATTCATGAAGATGCGTGACCCTACAGCTTGGTGTTTGTGTCTTTTTCTTCAGCGCATGCCTATTACATTTACTTTGGAGAGGGGTTAAAATTCTCACATGAGTTTGAATTACAGTACGAGCTCAGATGACGTGCTTTTTCTCAAGGTTACCTCTCTAACACACATTAGATTTTAAAGTGATGCATTGAGACAATCTCCCAACAAAGGAGTTCCTTCAACAAATCCCATTTTCTTCTTGTCTGTAAAAAAACAAAACAAAACAGATCATACAGGTTTTTTCAATTGGAACCAGAATATGCTATTTTCCTCGCTGGTCACTCAACCCATCTATCCCTCTGCGGGGACAAAGTCTGACAGGAAAGGAAATAAATTGCAGAGTAGCGGTCAAAAAAAATGAATAATCTTTATCAGGGCTGCTGCTTTATTGTTCCACATGGCGCCAACTCACTTACTTGTCTTTCTATGCTCACATGCTGTGTCAGCGCTGACTAGACTGAGTCATGCAGAGCACTCACAGCAATACATACGCCGTGCACCCAGTATGGTTAGAAAGTTTTGGATTCTACTCCATAGTCACCTTGTTAAAATGATGCCCTCAGTCATACATATATATATATGTTTTTTTTCAGAACACACAACAAAAAAAAAACCTGAATGAAATACAGAATATTAACAATTTCCTTTCAGAGGTAGAATTGC
>NW_017838326.1:0-808 GCF_001891065.2 Hippocampus comes
GGGAATCCGAGGGGTGCGTTCCTCGGGTGCCCAACTGCTCAACGCGTGAGCCTAATTCATCAAACCGGTGGGCCGGGAGGGCAACCGCACCACGGAGCTCCGTTAACGCGGTCTCCTGCTGTCCCATCGGTCGTCCCTGGCTGGCCAAAGCATGCCGAAATTGATCTGAGTCTCCGGTATCCATGGTCGGATAATTCTGACAAGGATGGGAAACTAACCAGATGGAGTGCGGATCGTGTACGTGAAACCTAAGCAGCGGTATCGCGCCCAAAGGACTGCTCTGTTCCTTCTGCGTCGCCAAACACGTCTGCGACAATTCAACCAAAACATCACTAAGCCTTAAAAACCAAACGATGCGGATCCATATGTGAAACGGCATCATTTGCACCTTTAAAAAAGAAAGCAAATAAAGTTGTAAAAGGTGTTATGTCTCCTCATATTTTCAACAAAGGAGCTCTGCGCTGCAAAAATGGGAGCTTTAATGGATGCGAGGCTGTATAATTCATAACGAGGACACAGTGACAGCAGCCGTCCACATCCATTAAGAAAAGAACGCCACAAATGGGAGATGAATCCAAATCAAACATCAATTATCACTTAATCCACAAAGATACCTCTGCCAGGGAACATTATTTCACATGCTTAAAAGCGGCCAAAGGTGAAATTAATCATTGAAAAGATGGCACCAGTAAGAAATGTTAAATATAGGTTATTGGAGCAGGACCAAACTAATGCAAAATGTGAGAAGAAATAACTACAAAAGGGCTGTTAGAGAGAGGGAACAAAAAAAAAAAAAAAAAAAAGGAAA
>NW_017838327.1:0-806 GCF_001891065.2 Hippocampus comes
TTACCTCTCATTCATGAGCTGGTACAGGTTTTTTCTCATGTACTCGAAGACAAAGAAGAGATGGTCATTTTCCCTTATCACCTCTTTCAGTTTTATTACATTGGGGTGGTTTAGTTTCTTCAGCGACTGCACAGACAAAACAATAGTCATCGGTAACAAAAAACAAACAAACAAAAAAAGCAAATATGGAGGGGCCCGCCTTCAAATTTTTTAACTCGCCTTTGTGGCCCAAGTCAAATGTCTTTTTTTTGTCATCTCGCGGACAGCTGAAAAATAGATGGTGGGCCGCAATTGTCCCCCAACCCTGACCCCGAATGTCCAGTGACAGAGTATTCAAAATGGATCAAATTCTCACCTTCAACTCCCTCAGATTCATGCACTCCTCCCAAGAATAAAACTTCCTTTTCATCCTGAAAATGACATTTGTTTTTTCAGGATTATTGTTATCAACGCAGCATTGCACACACAACTAAAAATGTACTTCCGATGGATCGCCAACACATCGAATGGGTTTCCCTGGGTTGTGAATGCAACATGTTTGTTGTCTGGGCAAAATAAGATGGGCTCCTTTTAGGCGTCGTACAGGTGAGCCGGTCTTCGTCCTGTCCCATTTCCTGCTGGCCCAGCGCACTTGCATTGCGTCATCATCACCAATAAATGCGATCGGCTGTTGGCAAACGCTAACCTGTGTTTCCAACAAAACTCACAACAGCTCGGCTTACCTTCACTGGCTAATTGCAAATGCAAACAATCAAATGAAAAGTTGCCAAAAGTGATCCTGAGCTGACACTTGACGCCATTCAGTT
>NW_017838328.1:0-808 GCF_001891065.2 Hippocampus comes
TATTTTGATAGAAGAGAGTCAGAGACCTTTTTTATGCGCAGCGGGGAACACTTAAATTTCACCGCTAAAAGCAGTGATGGCAACAACACCGGCAATAGCAATCGCAATAACATAACAACAGCAATATTTAATAGTATATAATAATACAACATAAAATAAATAATAGCTATCACAAAACCAGCTGCGGTAACAATGACACCAATGACAACGCAACAACAAATGATAGCAAGAGTGATAACAACAACAATAATCAGGTGGTTCAGCCATCGTAATCACCAAGCAGGCACCAGATTTTTCCCGTTACAATAAATTCACGTCTCTTGTGATCTTTATCATTAGCTTGCTTCAAATTAAATATTGATTTCAGTAAAATTATTTTTTTCCTGCAGCTTTATTATGTATATTTAAGCACCATTTCATGTCATAGCTTCTGTCTCTTAAAGCGCCCCCTTTTTGTGGTCTAATTAGTCAATAGTTAGAGCCCGCAGTCCAACAATTGCGCAGTCGGCTGTGAGAGTGGTTTTCAGGGAAATAAAGAAAAACAAAAACAAGGCTAAATGATTGAAAGCTAAACATGAGGGACAAGAAAAGTAAAGTGCGTGCTGTGCACGTCGGGAAGCAAACACAACAGGCACGAGGAGGTGAGACAAAGGCGACAGACTGAGAGGGCCTTGATTAGACTAATGAGACACAGGTGACAACAATGACAAAGCACACGGCGGAAATGAATTTACAGAAAACAAGACCCGACCAAACAAACCGCGCTCACGATCCCTATTACTCGCACCCGCCATCAAACCCGTGTCGT
>NW_017838329.1:0-808 GCF_001891065.2 Hippocampus comes
AGATAGATAGATGATTTAAATACCTATAGACATTTGCAACAGCTGCTCAGTTATGTAAGCAAGCCGATGAGTTCAGACTGTCCTTGAAGGCCACACCTGGCTTTATAGAGCTAAAACAGACCGCCAGACAGATTCTATTGTTGATCCCAAGTGACACCTTGTGGCTATTTGTCAAAAGTCCAATTCGGACACCCAGACGCACCTTCCATGACGTCACATACTCAGTCTCGCTTTCAAGGTTTTTTTTTTCCTGAGACTCCTCCGTAATGCACATCACTCTGAAAACGTCATTACACCCATTTAATTTCACTTAGCTTCACGATAACAGTGGTGAAAATAATCTATAAAAAATACACCCTGTAGTGTCTACTCTGTTGGTTCAAACAGACATTGAGCACATATTTTACACTAGAAAATTGTCACGGAACACGACCAAACAAAAATGGCACAAAAAGGATATTGTGTTAAAAAGGGGCATGGTTAACACGGCTTTTGTGCCCGTTGTTCTCTCATCCTTTCCCTGGTCACTGTACTCCTCAACGGTATATTATTTTCTCTCTCCCCTCTGCCCCTCCATTGTGTCTCTCCATCTCAACCGAACCAGTAGAAGCAGACGGCCGGCTCCACACAGCTTGAGTTCAAGTCAAGCTTTCTTCCTTCCACAGAGTTTTTGCTTGCTTTCATTGTACAGTGCTTGCTCATGCGGGGTTCACTTGTTTTTCTTATATTCATATAAAAACTATGAGGAGTGTGGTTCTTGACCTCTAAATGCATAAAGTGCCTTGTGATAACTTCTTTTGAGAAATGG
>NW_017838330.1:0-808 GCF_001891065.2 Hippocampus comes
AAAAAAAAAAAAAAAAATCAAGATACCTTCAGAAAAAAAATAAGGAGCGAGTGCTGGGTGTAGCCAAGATGTGTGCCACTGGTTGCCAATTTGTCTTTCAATAACTTCTGTTGGCACCTGTCTTGAGTTTCTGGAAGACCCTTGCTGCTTTTAATTTTTTTTTCTGTACTGGTACCACTTGTGTGCAAAAAACATCATTCCACAATTGTCATTTTGGTACTCGCTTGCCCTTTGAACGGTTTCAATTGAGATGAACGTCGGCATCTCATTTTGAGACTGCTCACTTTGTGCTGTACAGCGTATTCATACATTGACATGATGCCATTTTCATATCTTGTCGGCTGCTCTGTGAGATGTTTCTGATTTTAAGGTCAACTTCTTACCTTTCACTGGTAGTTTCGCAGTGGTTTGTGGCCATGCAGTTACGTACATTTGAATCCTTGTTTGATAGCACCGGTGTTTCATATTCATTCTTTGTCGCCATGTGTTCCTCTGAAACGCACCCCATGTTGTTGGCTGCTGTGCTTCCCCCCCCCAAAATTCGCTAAATCCAATGTGAGACCCATTGTACCTTTTAAGCCTGCACATTTATCAAATGCAATACGGTGTCTATACGTGGGCTTGACCTGACCATGAAGGGAGTTCAGAAAAAAAATATTCCATTGAAGACAAATTTTATTTTTTTCCTGTCTTAAAAACGTTACTTGTAAGAATTTATTGTGAATTAAAATATTCTATTTTGCATTTCACGTCCCTTGTGTTTTCTTGAGCTGTGAAAAATTATGACTGTTTTAATCAGGTAGATTGT
>NW_017838331.1:0-808 GCF_001891065.2 Hippocampus comes
TTCTTTATTTGCCACCGAAAACACTCCACCATAAAGAATTCAGTACAATTGGTTGTGAGGTATTCATGTAATCCTGCTAGCAAAAATAATGAGGGAAGAAATGGCCTGGGAAAACTACTGATGAAGACCGAGGCCAAGGAAAAAACGTTTACCGGTACATAAAAGTCGGAAATAAAATTGAAAGGTCAAAAACCTGCATTGAGTTAACACACAAACCTCTGCTAGCTAAACTGCTATTCACACGGCCCGTGCCCCGTCTCTTTAAGCGCTTGACATTTTTCATGAAAATAAACATATCCCAACCAATAAATCAGTATATATTAATTAAAACCCTTCACATATGAGGCAACTGATATCAAAAGGTGTTTGTTTGTTTTTTAATCGAAAGAACTTGATAGCATGTGAAACGTGTATACAACCCAAAAACGTATTTCTTTATTTGACCTGTCACCTATATAGGAGCATCATTTTCACAACCAAACGATGAATTAACCTACTGAGCACAACGGGTTTAATTTTTATTTTAATTTTTTTTTGTTTTGCGATTCGACCATGAGCATCGGGAAGCGCCATATTGAAGGTGTTATTAGAGATCCTGTGCAGCGTCCAGCAGCTGTGCCAGCTTTCCCCTGGCAGACACACAACAGTCATGAAACCATCTGTGCGTGCAGGCAAGCACAAGTCGATATAAATGTCCTCCTTAGAGCTGGAAGTGTAGCGCTACCTCCTCCACAGCCATCAGCAAATGCTATTTAGTCCAATTCAGGCTTGCCTTGCATCTGTGTTTACCTTTTTTTTTTTTTTTTTT
>NW_017838332.1:0-808 GCF_001891065.2 Hippocampus comes
TTTCAAAGCCTTAAACGTGGTTTCAAACACCGATCCTGCCTTGAAACCCTGAAATGGAAAAACCGACTGTTGTTTCGTGCCCTAAAACAAATTGACAACCTGACTCGAAGTCCAAAAGTCTGTCTTGAATTTAAAACCGCAGCCGTTGTTTGAGCCCTAATCCAGACTGAAAACTTTCAATCCCTAACTCGGTCTTGAAACCCTTCCTTTAGCATTCTTGGAACCCGAACCCTGGCTTGAATCCTTACCTTTTTTCGAAAACCATAATTCATAATTAGGCCCCTCTTTTGTTAGTCTGCAAATTTGATTTTGATGTAAAATCATAAAACGTATCTCCAAAGGGAAAATAAAAGGTCCATCGATTGTTTTTTAAGAACGTGACAAAACGAATCTGACGTTGAAAAAGAGCGTGCCTCGTTTCCTCTGCGACTTAAGCGGCCTTTTATTTTATAAAGTGTGAGCAAGTGGCGCATTTTATTCGCACAAAGCAAACAATTAGGGTGAGGACTTCATACTTCATTTTGCCAAAGCGCCTTCAATTCATTAACGAGGATGTGAGCGGGTATGTGTGTACGCGCGCGTGTTGGTGTGCGGTCAAACAGCGTGCACTTAATGACGATGGCAATAAGATAAGCATAATTACATATCTGGCTGGGCAACATATTGATTTTCACTCTCTGCGTAATTAAAATCATTTGGTCACTGTGAAGAAAACACTCCACATAATTATTGTTTGCCTTGTGACTAAGTCGCCCCTTCGCCCCGCTCTCCCCAGTCGCTCGGTGCCCTGCTTGGCGCCCCCCCCCCC
>NW_017838333.1:0-803 GCF_001891065.2 Hippocampus comes
ACACACACACACACACACACACACATCTGGCTGTCATCATAGCAACCTGATCAAACATCCTCAATCGCACAAAGCTCCTATTTGCTTCGGCTTTACAAACGACTTTTACTGACTGCGGCTAATACACTTGACAGTTTCATGTGATGATCAAACATCAGCAGCGGGGGACTCGAGACAAGACCGGAGGATAAAACAGAGATGGATAATGGTGGCGGCAGGATTGCCGTTGAGGGGTAGATTGCGTAACATCTCAGTGAATTGGACATGCCTTTTACCTTGATACTGGAACCACCGCGGTGGCCAAGAGCTGAATAAAATCAGAGCAAAAACACCGTGACCCCCAATTGTAACATGTCATATAAACGTGTCTGTCTGCGCGCATGAGATTAGGTTGCTGCTGCTACAGCTACACATATCTAAAGGTTAACAAAATCACAACTTTAAAAGAGTATTGATGCAAAGACTCCCCGCTTGCCACGGATTTTGGACAGAGGCAGAATGCTTTCTCTGAGGTTTTGTATGCGGTCGGCAAAGCTTGCAGTGGCACCACGCGGTGTTCCGTGTTTGACTGCGCTTGCTGCTCACACCCTGGCCCTGAAACTTTCCAGTCAGACATGCACAGGTTGGGCTCCAGATTAGGATGCCAATCTACATGGGCTCTCATCGCTTAATTCAACACAGAGGTAAGGTAATACAAGCACTGGAAGTTGTGATGCTCCCGACTGAAGCCTCATTCTGCATGTTGCAGGCCTCCATTGGTGACTCAGCAAATGAGCAGCAGCGCAGATCTGTTCAAGGAGACA
>NW_017838334.1:0-808 GCF_001891065.2 Hippocampus comes
AAAAAATGCTCCTTGCCGGATTTCAACTAATAGCTGAAGAAAAAAAAGGTGAATTTGTGAATAGCGTACCGCGAATAGGCAGTAGTTCGTTGTATTTCATGAATTTGAACTCAGGCGAATAAAGCCCAGTGAATCCAGACAATGGTGTGAGTTAAAGTGCTACAGTAGATTTGAAAATAATCTCTTAATAACTAAGTCAAGCGCAAGTACATAGGAGTGCGGTCAGAACACTATTCATTTTTTTATTGCTTCTACCTTTGGACTGAATGTTACTGTAATGTATTTTCCCCGAGACATGTCATAAAGCATGCCTGCAATATTCACATATTGTAAAAGTGGCACTGATATGAAACAGAGGTTTGAAATTGTTTCCTTGGTTATGTACTGTAATGATCCTCAGTGTGCATCTGCCACTGCATATGTGTGTGTGCAACATAGCTTGTATTTCTGTGTGATGAGCTGCGGAGAAGTTAAGGGCCGTTGGGAACTCATCTGTTGGCTCCAAAGAGTTGGACACAACATGCACAAATGTGAGGAGTCAATGTGTGCTATTTTGTGGTGAATTCACGTGGGAATTTTTGTGCAAAGTTCCAGATTTGCTCCCAACTGCAATGCCTGTTTTTGTTCCTTGTACTGGGAAACAAAGCGCACAGCTACTCCCATGTGCCGCTTATTAGCTCTCTGAAAAAGCAAGTCTCGATCTGTTTCTCACCCTTATCCGAGCCAACTTCACTGCGGTCAGCTTTTGCTAGTACAGAGACATCGGTCAGTCACAGTTTATACATATGTTGTGTGTGATACCGGTAGA
>NW_017838335.1:0-808 GCF_001891065.2 Hippocampus comes
GCGCGCATTCACATGAGCTCATGACCTGCTCTTTTGGCTGAGTGCGTTTGGAGGAGACGCTGATATTTATGAGTTCATGCAGAAGGAGGTGCCCTGGAGGTGACATCTCAGCTCACTGCCACGGGCCACCCAACGAGGCCGCAAGCGCACCCAGGATCCAGCAGTCCATCTCAGACTGTTGCGCAGCAACCTTTTATGCGACGTTTGCCGTGAATTAGCGTGCGAAACTCACGGCGCCGACCTGGCGTGAATCATCCAGAACGCAAGGGTGTTGCTTCTCTTTGGGGTGAGCTCAGTGCTAAACCAGATGAATTGCCGTCCAGATAAAGTGAAGCGATGCACTTTAATTGGGAAAAAAAAAGATTTTGGCGCACTTTCAGCACTCCTTAAAACAAACACAAGAGTGCAAGAGGACCCACGATGGGGACAAAACCAAAGTCACAACAACAACAAAATCTAGCCAACATTCAGTGAGCACTTTTTTGCACTTTTGGTCTTTGAACATGCATTGCTGTACGTGTGCACTTCACACATTAACGTGCTAAATCTTTTTCACGTATGACCGTAATTAGTTTCTCGTGAAAACGTGTAAATAATCACATTAAAATGTGCAAATGATCACAATAAATGGTGAGGTTTCTCATTAAAACGTAATCGTGTGACAGTGACAAAGGTCATGCGACAGTGCTAAAGTTTCACGTTAAAACAGAATGTGTTCAATAAAAGCTTCTGGCGTTCATTTCCAATGTATTAATTTCAGTCATGCAGTACTGTACGTGCGTACACAAGAAGGAATGTCAAACGGTCG
>NW_017838336.1:0-808 GCF_001891065.2 Hippocampus comes
ATTATTATTTGCTGTGTTGTCCGTTGGTTGCGTGTTGTTGCCCATAATGGCGCTGTCGTCATCTAGATCTTCGTCGTCGTTTGCCATAAAGAGGCTGAATTCGTCATGGTAATTGTCGCTTTGTTGCAAAAATGTATTGACATTAGGCCCTAAGTTAGAGTTCACTTGGGCATTATTTTGTTGTTTCTCCACGGGAATGTTCTCTGGGCCGACTGCCAAGGAAATTGCCATTGCTTGTGCGGCTGGGATTTGCCCTGCTCTAGCACCTAATTGCTTGCATAAATTGGCGTAACACTGTTTGTTTTGGATCTGGTGTTGGGTTAGTCCACGAGGACTTTTGAAGTTATTTCGCCCGCAGTAGCGGCAGAGTAGTGTTTGCGATTGCATAATGCAGGGTGATACAAAAAGTGAGCTCTTTGTTTTTTCCCCATTTTTTCGGTACTTGAAATTTTGCACATCATGTACTATTAAAGTAGGATACGTACTCATTGGCAAAACCGTTAAATTACTTCCGATGAACGGCTGGGTAATTAGGCCCTGAATTTTGAAATTTAGGCCGTATTTCTCCACAATAGAAAATGTAGTCATTGTTCTTTTTCGTTAGGGCCAACATGTCCCTAACGATAAAGTACGTCATTCCATAAATTTGGCGACATTAGGCACTGATCAGGGGATATGCCTGTAATAGGGGCCTTGTGGGGGTTATGTAAATATTCGTTGGCACCAAAAAGTAGTAACGCGTTGCATAATTAGGGGCAAAATGCCCATTGTCAGGGATCTTGGCGCTGAAACGTTTTTTAGACGACAC
>NW_017838337.1:0-809 GCF_001891065.2 Hippocampus comes
AAAAAAAAAAAAAGGAAGTTCCACAGAGTGAAAGCCAGAAGGGCATTTGATGTGATGATAAAGGAAATTAACAAGCCAGTAAAGGAATGTGGGATGAAAGTGATGGAACATGAAAGTGTGTTAGGTGAAGCGTTCCACATGCAAAAGCTTTATTGGAGGAACTATATAGGAGCGGGAGGACCATGAGTGTATAATATATGTCAGATGAAGGATGCTTCCCAAAGCCGTTCAACCCGCAAGTGGGCAATTTATATCATGACGCAACAGGCTGCTAATCCTCTACTTATGTAAACACTTGACTGCTATTCAAATGAAATGCGGATGGGAAGGAGAGAGCGAGCGCCTTTCGCCAGAAGACAAAGAATGTCTGAGGGGAGACGATGCGCTCTCGTTTTTTTTTTGGGGGGGAGCGATTATTGCCACAGAGTCCTTTGCTCTGTGGCCCGAGGTGCAATTGGCAGGGGAACGTTGCGGATGCCAAACAAAGCCGAAATGACCTCATTGCATTGGATGTAAGCGGGAAAGGGAGGAGGGCGAGGGAGGAAGGATGCAGTAAAAGGTTGTCATAAACAACCGTAATGAGGAAAACATTCTGCACCAGTCGGGAAAAAACAGGCAGATCTATCATATTTGTTGGAATTAGATCAGGGCAAGGTTATTGCATTCTTCCGTATGAATGTGTTTACTCCAATATCACAATGCAGGAAATATTGAAGAACAACTACGAGGCTGAAGCTTTTTGTCACCTGCAAAAATCAATGACTGAATTTTGACCGTCTTGAATTTTATTAATAGCTAAACGGGTGTGT
>NW_017838338.1:0-809 GCF_001891065.2 Hippocampus comes
AAGGTAAGCTCGGAGAAGAAATCAGGACCATTATCACGTCACACCAGTGCACAAAGAAGTGAAAATAACTTGAAAGGCTCCTACCTACGACTCGAGTTTTGGTTGAGATGTGTGCTGGCAAAACTTTGGTTTCGATGTCCGGTTCTCAGAATCTTCCAAGCTTCCTCTGCACTCCGGACCTGAACCCATGTGAGGTCTGACACAACCAGCGGACACAGCAAAAGTTTACAAACACACAACGTCGGCAAAACACAGCTAAAGATGACATACACATAACATCAGCGCCCAATGACAGCATCCATACATACATCTCCCACCCGCGTGTACGCATCTTTTTGGTCATTTCAAAATGGCAACGGCACATTTGCGAAGGTGTCAATTAATTACCCTTCACGTAGGGATTGCCGTGCTTGTCGTCGCTAAGTCGCAGCGTGACCCTCTTTCTCGGCTGCAGAGAGGACGCGGCGTCCAGTAAGTCGTACAGGAACTCGTTGTAGATCTCGTAAAAGGACACCCAGATGGAGAACTGCAGCCCTTCCTCAAGGTCGTCTCCGCCGCTGTGGGAGAGGCCGTCGGGCTCCAGACACACGCTGTCTGCAGGGTAAGGATGTGCGCACTTCAGGATGACTGAAGCATTTAGCTTAAACTATACGCCTTTCCCGTTTTTGGGGGGTTGAGGAAGTCCAAAATAAAACTTTTTTTTTTTTTTTTTAAATATGCTCCTTACCTTCCAGTTGGGTAGCAATGTGGCTTGTAACCGAAAGTCCCCCAATGCCGCTGTCCCACGTTGTCGTGTTTCCACCTCGACA
>NW_017838339.1:0-809 GCF_001891065.2 Hippocampus comes
AAAAAGCGGTACCGCGGCATCCCTGGTTTGTTTATATATTGTTACATTTTGGCTATTTTGTATATATTTATTTTGCTTCTTGCATGAATCGATGTGTATAGGGATACAGATAGGGTTGGGGAGGTTTCAGTATATTATGAAGGGCTCACAGTATGACGGATGTTATTCAAAATTGAAGATATATCGATCGATCGATTCATAGGGAGGCAACAGCATACCTGACATGATGCTGAGTGTAGCGCAACTCGCCGTTGGACTTCCGGATGGAAATGATGACGTCCTTCCACCTGTCCTGTGGGTCTAAAAAGTCGGACACCAGACGAAGTACACTGTAGGGGAGTTTACGAATATAAGTCGAACGAGTCACCGTGTCGTTCATTGTGTCACAAAACACGAGCTGCGTGAGTATTTACGCCTCTCTACGACGATATGTTTTACAAATGTGGTGGACTGGTCTGTGTGTTTTTTCCAATGTTGCGCAACTTCCTCAAACAAGTGAGGTGCCTCCTCTTCCTTCGTGTTTCTTCAACACGGAAATAAAACCAACACGGCCATGAAATACGTTCATTCTTCTCTTTTTTTTGCACACCCAGCATTAGAATAGGAGAACATTAAGAACACTATTCTGCTGTTGGTGTTTTTGTGGAGTTAAGATTTTTTTTCAGATTGTTTGAAAGTCACTGTGTCACAGTGACATCTAGTGGGTGCAATTGGGACTACAGTTGATCCACCCAGAGGGATCGCCAGTAAAACTCAATCGTCCCCCAAGTCAATATGGAAGGTTAGAAATTAAGCAAAAAAAAAAAAAA
>NW_017838340.1:0-809 GCF_001891065.2 Hippocampus comes
GAGCTTTGGGGAAAATGGGAGCGGTACGTTAATTGATTTCACTCTCTCAACAGTCTCCGCACCAATGGGTAGTGAAGGATGGATTGACTGACATGACTGTAAGATGCATGCTGCATGAACAATGAATTCCAAAACAGGAAAACCGAGTGAATCAATTTGACTTCTTCAATTTATATTTTTTTGCAGTTCGCAAGGAGGCAAATTATATGCATGTAAATTACGCACTTTCTTTGCGGGCAACGACTCCCCCAACCCCCCTCAAATTAATTCATGCATGCTACTGTGTAACTTCTTTTGGAATTGATTCACATCTGGAGGCTCAATACAGGAATACATGCAAGGTGGTACACGCCGAACTTTATAATAGTCCCGCCAGCCGCACAGTCCAACTCGTACAAGGTTCCGATACGGGTATGACCTAATATTACACACACTGTACTGTTTGTTATCAGGTCTCTCAATTATCACTATTATGTGTCTTTGTGTTCGAGCATCGGAATAAGCTTTTATGTCTGCAGGGTAATTCAATATTATATTTAATGGTTTAATTTGTTGAACTTTCCCTTCTAGTCACTTCTAATATGTTCAAAAATTCTCATTTAAGACGTTCCAGATGTTTTTTCTTTTCTATGATTTACGTCCCTGGAAAAATAAAAAGTAAACTTGAATCTGGGATGGCATTTTGACACTAACAGTGAATTTAAACATAATATCAATCGAAAATGTAACGAGTTACACCATCTAACTGCAAGATCGATCAGCACCGACTCTGCTTCACAATGTATGCAGGCCGACCCCATAGTGCATAC
>NW_017838341.1:0-809 GCF_001891065.2 Hippocampus comes
TTTATTTTGATATCAGATTTTTAAAATGAGGCCACTTCTCACACCAACCAGACTCAAACAATTGCTCGCTCACAGCATATTGATACCTTTTTATAAAGTGCATACATTACATTCCCCACAAGGAATAGCAAATTATTCTGTAACAAACAGTTTTACTGAGACTCTAATTCCTTTTGGTTTTCTCTCAAGTGTTTTGTGAGGGATGGCTGCACAGACACATTCCAAAAAGATGTTCACAGAAGCCCTCGCGTTTCAATCACATTTCAAACGCTCCGCTCCACAGTGAACTCCATCCACAGTTCAATCAACAGTCTACATTGCACAGTCAGACAAACCACAGTGAACTGGGTGGAGAAGGACGAGGTGGAAACCTGAGACAGCCAAAGAGAACCTTTGTCCCAACTTCGGGCTCTGTCATGTCGTCATCATGTCTCGATCGATAAGTGGCATTTTGGCCTCTGAGTCAAGCACTGCATGCAGCTCGACCCCAGATTCCCGCTCCTCACTGCCTTCGTCCTCCTCATCTAATGCCTCCTCCACTCGACGCCCATTCCTGACTCTGTGACCTGTTTTCCTCCAGGACAGGCATTGGAGGCCTCTGAGGTCCAGGTGGGCCATGGCGGCCTCCAGTATGTAGTAGAGAGACCAAAACAGCGCAAAGCAGCCAAGCAGGAGCAGAAACTGGACAAGATATGAAAAGATAGAAGTCAAGAGACACAAAAATATTAAGAGCATAACCAGCAGGGAGACCTGTAATTGCACATGATAGCCGCTTCATAAAGTCCCTTGCTATTGTGTGTAGATAAACA
>NW_017838342.1:0-809 GCF_001891065.2 Hippocampus comes
TGCAATGACTTACCTCCATTCTATCGGGAAGTGGCAAGGTCCACAAGATGTTGGTTGAAGGTGAACCAGCACGAAAAGAAGAGGGACGAAAGAAAGCGGAGGCATATCATTTAGTCTCGTTTGGAAGAGAAAATCAAACGTGATCCTCATCTGTCCATGTCCTAGGTTTAGCATCTTGGTCTGTGGAGGGACTTAACAACCAGGAAGTGATTGGCCAATGCGTGTGTTTCATTTTTTTAGGTGAGTGTCGTGTGTGGGCTGCGGTGAAGTTGAAAAAGAAACAAATGGTCCACGGAAAAAAAAACAAAAAAAACAGCTGAAACCGCGTCAAACAGCTAACATAACGCTAAGACTCTGTGTTAAGTAGTTGCTGCTCCTCAGATAAATCCAACATTTTGTTTGAAGATCCACATGTAGAATTAAATACTCACCTGCGACAGTCACTCGAGCGGTTGCTTTGACAGTGTTGGCCCCAGCGCTGTGTCTGTTTGAGGCCAAGCACGTGTAAAGAGCTGGCTTAGTCACCGTCACCCGCAGAACCGACAAAATGACTTCTCCCGCCAAAGTCTCATCGACTGATGCGCCGGAGATCTTGAAAGGAGCGGAAACAAACAGTCGTGGGAGTACGTCATGATCAATTGTGTTGGTCTTTTCAAATTCATGTGTTAATGTACAGTATAATGGTGCATCTTTTAGAAAATATATCCCATCGTGTCTATATCCTACCGGTCCATTTTTAACAGATCTCCAAGATTATCACGTAGCAATGGGCTGCTGTCTCGTTAAATTGGTTGGAAGGGAGCAAAGAT
>NW_017838343.1:0-810 GCF_001891065.2 Hippocampus comes
AAAAAAAAAAAAAAAAAGACAAGGGCGTTGTATCCGGGCTAGATCTTTAATGGCGTGTTGAACTCAGTCCAGTATCGACTCTGAGGGTTCCCCACAGTAAACCTTCCATGTCTTTGACCTCAGGCCAGGCTTAGCGCCGGCCAACTTAGCCCGGCGAAGAACACAATCAAATAAATAAATAAACAAATAACGGAGCAGTTGGCATTCTCCACAGTCATCACTTATCGGGCCGCGGGGAGGGATGACCCGCCCAAAACACCCGCGTTGTGCCACAACCCGCCTGGTTTCCTTGGCAACAGACTGTCTTGTTTGAGGAGAGTTGCCCGGGGGAGTCGTGGCGGTACAGTAACAGCCGACAACAACCACGGATCTCCATGGCTTCCTTTTGTCACATTCCCACGGAATATTCATGTATAACAGCGCCCGTGTTGTGCTGGAAATGGCGGCAAACAACTAAATGTCCCCGAGGGGCAACCGGAGACGACGGACCACCTTTTTTTGGGGTGGGGGGAGGGTCCGCTTTTGTTGTCGCGAATGATAGTCATTAGCCCGTCTTAGCAGACAATCGAACGGCGCTCGAATTGGGCCGCGCGGCGATCCCGCTGTTTGACTGAGGTAGCAAAACAAGTGCGCAACTGCTGTGTTATTATGGGGCCTCATTAAGTGAGGGGAAGGTGGGAGACGGGCGAGGGGCGAGGGGAGGCATCAGCGAGAGGGCCGGCGAGGGGAAGGAAAAGAAGAAAAGAGGAAACACAAGAGAGCCATATAAAGTGTATTCTGAGGTGATGGCAACAGACACACACACACACA
>NW_017838344.1:0-810 GCF_001891065.2 Hippocampus comes
AATTTGAAAAACAAAATAAAAATAACTGTTGAAAAGCCCAAAATTAATATAACTTTAGTCTGTAGTTATTAGGACTGCAAAATAAAATAGAAAAGTTTGTAAAATAAAATAAATAAAGCTCTGCAAAATTAAACCTGACCCTTCTTTTTTCTGTTATGGCTGTACAGTTTGCGTTGCAGCAGCGGCTCAGTGTTCCGCCATTCTGAATGAATCCCAAGCAAGAGTGGACGTTCCCGTGGGTTCCTCCCTCACTTTGTGCCACCGACTGAAGAGCTGGACATCAAAGAGATTCAGAATTTGCTGGCATTTTAATCCATCTGAACCCTCGTTGGTCCACTCTGAGCAACTCTTTTGCTCCAACATGTCAAACAGAACCGAGCAAAAAGAGATATCACTGAACTATACTTTAGCCAATGTCACTCAGCAACACAGCGGATGGTACTTTTGCCGCATCCATGTGGATATTCCGGAACTGAGGACTCTGGACAGTAGTGGAACACCAGTGCTAGTTCGTAAGTGTATCCTGCTTCTGTTGATGTTTGTGGAGAGCTGTCAATTAATGCCGGTGTTTCCCAACCTTTGTTGAGCCATGGTACATATTTTACCTAAGAAAAATCTCACGTCAACCAAAATTGTCAAAAAAAACGTTGGTCCACCGGTTAGTTACAGTACAGTATGTACCTTCTAAGATCAAGTGGAGGTGGCTCCGGCATGATGTCAGGGTGCCACCTGGATACTTCCCTGGTGAGGTGTTCCAGGCATGTCCCACTGGGAAGAATCCCGAGGACGAGCCAGGACATGCTGGAGAGA
>NW_017838345.1:0-810 GCF_001891065.2 Hippocampus comes
AGAATGACCACTGAACGGAAAACTAAAGAACAAAAAATGGCCCATCTGGGTGACCTCGAGCACGAGCTGTACTTCTCTATTGATGGTGAACTATTATATTGCTGCTTGGCCTGATTCCTTTGACTGCTTTGGTCAATGAAACAGGAAGCCAACCTTGGCACAAATGAGAGTGACAAGACCCTGAAAAATCAAAACATTCCAACATTCTGGTCAATCAAACTGATGATCGATACTATCTTTTCTTAGTGTCGTTTGATTCAAATAAGGCCAGGTTCAAACATTGGACATCCTCATGCAACGACAGTAGGCTCTGTAAGCCAAACATCCCCCTAGTGGATTTCCTCCTGAGTAAGGATTAGAGAGAAGTGAGGAATGGGGTTAATGAAGCGGGACAACAGAGAGTGATTTCTGGAGATGACCATGAGAAGGGAAAAATACTGTGATGGTAAAAGACATCTCCAGTGATAGAGTAGCATCGAATTGGGTAGTCCACTTCTGGGTAGCCTGTTTAGTTTTGAGTAAAATTTACAGTAAAAAGTGGGGTCCTCGGTTAACGTCCGAACACAGTTTCATCAATATGAAATGTGCACAGTAAAATTTGCAATCTTTCCTGCGGGCAAGCGAGCCACATGAGCAATTGCTGCTGTTTTTTGTTATTCATCTGATCATTTGTTTTGTTTGGCCTCAAAGTGTTTTTTATACAAATACTTCCTGTGATTGTGATATAACTTCTCTTTGTTCAGACTTATGTCCAAATTCAGGTTACCTCAGTGTTGTAAGAAGAGCACTCCGTTGTAAAACACGGACCCC
>NW_017838346.1:0-810 GCF_001891065.2 Hippocampus comes
AATACCAAAAGAAAGAAAACTCCATCCATGCGCACCGTTAGATTGCGATTTATGCCAGACCTGTACGAAAACAGGGCGCTTAGCGTCCATTCCAGCTCAAATGCGTCTTGCAAAGTCTCAAATAAATGAAGGCAAAGAAAACAAATTGGCTTCTGTGGAATTTCAAGCCTCCTTCATACAGAGTCGTTTTTGGTGTCTCCTGAAAAAGTGATGATTTTGAAGCTTCAAGGATTCCGTCACTCGTGAGACGAGAGCGATAAGATATTGGTGAGGCCTGCTACTGGAGTGATGAATGACAAGGTGAAGGTGAGACTGCATGAAAGATGCGCTGGGAGCCCCTTCTTGTTTGCTTACACTGATGGACCGGTTGACAGGTGAGGTCAGACGGGTGTCTCCGCGGACTATGATGTTTGCAGGTGATGTTGTAATCTGCCGTGAGAGTTGGGAGTTGGTGGAAGAGGACATAGACAGGTGGAGGGAAGTCGTCGCAGGACAGAATTCACGTGTGCGTGAATGAACGGGAGACTGGTGAAATGGTGAAATGACAAGAAGCAAAAGAACAGATGGTGCTGGAGTTGAAGTACTGGGGATCAATTGTTCAGAACAATGAGGTGTGGAAGAGAGTTGAGCAAGAGAGTACGGGCAGGATGAAGCTTGTGGAGGTGCTAAGGGTGATCTGTGACAGAAGAGCACCAGCTAATGTGAAAGGAAAAGGTTCTGGAGACGTAAATGGATCTCACCCGAAGAGCAGGACAAAGTGGTCGGGGGGAAAGAAGTTTGCGCTTCCTTGCTTAAGCTGCTGCCTGGCGA
>NW_017838347.1:0-810 GCF_001891065.2 Hippocampus comes
GCCGAGGAGGCATATATTTTCTGTGAATTAATTGTCGTCCCACCTCGCTCAAATGCATTCTTGATATCATTGACCTCCACCTGGGAGCCCGATACTCGGAAAATCCCCTCATGCTGCAGACCTACATGGCCATAAGCACACAGTTGCTTTGATTACATTCATTTTTCATTTTCAGCATTGGCATGCTGGATAGTGGAGACGTAGTTTGTTCATTCGGAGACTACTCGGGTCGGAACCGATCACATGACACAACCGTGCAACCAATCAGGACACAGCTAAGGCTGGTGCTAAACCTATCACTTGACGGAAGAATTTCCTCACCATGGCGACTGATGAAACGGATGCAGCTCTCGACCATAAGAGGAATGGCTTCACCCGTATTCTAAAATTGGAGGAGAGCATTATTCGCATTAATAATGACACCCAATCGTAGATGGTCAATAGGAAGCTGCCAAGGAAATAAAACAACCGCAACCTTGTTACCAGGATGACTACCTCATACGCCTGCCGCACATGCATCAGAGCACACGTTCAGGAGGAAGGGGTGCCAGACATGGGCTGGGGGGAGGCTGCTGTTGCTAGGAGACTACACTTCTCCCCTTTATTTTGGGGTTTCCACCAGAAACTTGACATTGGGTACCATGTTGAATATATGTATTTATTTATTTTTAAACTGATGGCCAGTTAATACTGATGACTGATAATTCAATTCATTAAAAAAAATATCTACGGTCATTTGAATGTACAGTACTGCGGTGTTTCCCAACCTTAATTGTGCTACGGCACCCATTTTAAATCTCACACCATCAA
>NW_017838348.1:0-810 GCF_001891065.2 Hippocampus comes
ATATATATATATATATATATATATATACAAATTCTTTTTTTTTTTAAATAGTTGTAGGGACTTTCATTCACTACACCTTTGGTGACTGAATTAATTTTGACTTGTTCTCATTGTAAGCAAATGAAACAGAATGCTCATCCGAATGAAATAATTGGTATTGTTTTTTAATTACTTGAAAAGTCATAACTTGTTCATTATCCACAAACCAAATCAACAAACAAAAATGCCCAAGTATCAAACGCGCTTATCAAAAATTGTTCACTTGACCCAATCACTGACACGTGTCCACCCGAGGAATGATAATCCGCACAAAATTGGACTCTCAAAACGTGGATCCAGATGGAATTTGGACAAAAAGAGTTTCTTAACAAAAATGTCATAAAAAGAAAACCCAAAACGCATATGATACAAACCGAGACTGCAATTACAAACAATGACAAATACCCTCCAATGGACGCCTCCCGGCAGATTATCTAGTTTTGACGGATGGGAGGAGTGCAAAACACACAAGTGGAATGGGGAGGATTAGGAGGTGGCGTAGCTCAGGGGTTTAACTGCTCAACATGAATACCTGAATCCTTTGATGTGGGCCAGTGGCAACTGCTTCGCGGAGCTCGTCGAACGCAGACTCCTGCCTGGTTGTCCTTGGCTGGCCAGCACTTTCAAGAACCTATCTGAGTCCAGATTCCATGGTCAAATTATTCTGTCATGGGGCTGGAATAATTGCGGCAGAAGTGGACTCTCATAACTTGGACTCCAGTCGACCAAAGGCATTAATCTATTTTCCTAACTTTTTGATGCCTATCTTGC
>NW_017838349.1:0-810 GCF_001891065.2 Hippocampus comes
CCGCGATCTTTTGAGTGCATTCAATTGCAACTTGGAGTTTTGATTGAATTCAAGATGAATATCGACGTTAGAGGGAATGGTAAGCTATTTTTGACTGATACACCAACAAGAGTCAAATTACACATCTTCGTCGAATTGTTTTGAACGATATTGGGCTGGTCTGAACCATTAAACTCCAGAGCTGAAAATGAGTCCCACTCTCACCCCTGATGGACAGATGGCATATTGTAAAGCCCTTTTCTTCCTTCTGCACTGACGACATGATACATCTGCTCCAACTGTGCATCCCTACGCTAATGCTGCATTCCAGACCTTGATGAGTAACGTGCAAGTGAAACAGCAGACACTGCTTTTGTTCCGTATCCGTACCAATTGTAATTTAATACAGAGTGGAGAAAAGCGTTTATTGCAAATCATCTGCTAAGCTGTTATGGCTCGGTTATAATGGGAATTTATTAGCCGTAAACATTGTTTTGCTTTGAAACACTAATGACGATCGTTGCACGCTGTTGAAGCAGAGTGCCTTTGGCACTCCATGCCAGCTGCGGAAATGAATGATGATTCGGAGTAGGTAGCCCATGCCCCAAAAATTAAATAAATCAGAATGATTGCAATCAGATCAATCGGGAGCATGCACTGTGGTGCTGGTTTAGGTTCAGGCTATTCACATTCCAGCCATCGTTGAATTGGATTTGCTAAATATGTCCCTCAAAAGGAGAGCTGTTTTTGCCATGATAAAAGAAAATCAATCAAATGAGCCCAGCCATGCTAGGTGCTTCTCCTTTTCACATGGGAAAAAAAAAAAAAAAA
>NW_017838350.1:0-810 GCF_001891065.2 Hippocampus comes
TTTTTTTTTTTCAAATGCAGGCACCAATAAATCCTGACTGCTGCACCTTGAGCCGTCACCTTATCGTAGTGGAGGGGTTCGCGTGCACTGATGAGTGTATTGGAGCTAAATTGTGAGGGCCCCTGATCGGGTCCCCCGGGGCACAAAGTTTAAAGTGAGGGGACCTAGTAAAGCGCATCTCAAGACTTATTTTATAGACTCTTATGATGCTAACTAATGGTGGACCAAGTTTTTCCCTGCCCGGATGCAAATCAGCATCTGTCTGATCCCAGACTGCAGAGGCTGGCTTTAAGGACGTGAATCATTACCTCTCTGGCAGGGAAAGAGTCTGAGCTGGTATGTGGAGGTTGCATGTGGTCGGTTCAGAGTGCCCTTGGCTATGGCTAAAACCTGTGGTACAGGAGAGGGAAAATAACAGCAAATGTAAATCACATTCTGTTTTAGCTGATTAGAGTGCCATACGCCATTGAACGAGAGAAAATATAGAGGTCACAAGTAATACGTCTTCCTACCATGAATGGACTTGAAGCAAGGACGACAGGTTTATGTGCAGACTTTAAATGACATGCGTCCTTCGTAAAGAAAGCAAGTCCGGAGTGCCTTTGAAGTGACTTAGCATCAGAACTAAATTGACAAACTGGCGGTGGTCGATGAAAGTGACCAAATGGAAAAGAACAGGCTTCCATCGCTTGAATACGTGTGACGGATCCTGCAAGAGTATGCTGTGTGTAGCTTGTAATTCAAACAAAAATAAATAAATGAATTGATAATTGACGTGGATAAAAATCCTTGGGCAATTAGACTGTTGAG
>NW_017838351.1:0-808 GCF_001891065.2 Hippocampus comes
TAAAAAAAAAAAAAAAAAAAAAAAAAAAAGCATAGCAGTCATTCCCCAGTGGTTTAATGTGACCTTGTCTAACTGAGCAGAAGTTGAGAATGAGGTTTTTTTTTTTTGCCCATACCTGTTTGAAACTGATTGTGACTGATTGTGTTTTTAACTACTTTGACGAAAATATGTTTGAAGTGGAAAAAGAAGTGCCTAAAAGTGGATGTTAGATCATGCAGTGTTATCGTTGCAAACATTCGGGATATTTGTCTGTTAGTTTACATTCAACAGTCATCGCTCTTGGGGATTGTTCGAGAAAATGTTCCGAATTATGTTGCCGTAAAATTAAACCATAGGCTCATTTAAAAGAAGCGAGTATGTCACCTTTTTAAAAGAGTTTGATCAGCAGTTCCAAGCCTTTCCCGTCACCGTGTGACAGAACTCAGGATATGACTACACGAGGAAGTGAGACGGTAAATCACATGAAAACACTAAAATAAGTTTTTTTTTTAATTGCAACACTTTCTCAAAGGTTAAGTGGAATGCACTACGACGAGTGAAGGGCGGGTCCAAGCGTGTCATGCACACCGCTTCTTGAAAAATGACTCTCCTGTGATGATTGAATATGACATAATTATTTGTGGGTCATTGCATCAAACCTACCAAGAATTCATAGTAATTCATGCTTTTTTTTTCGCTGTCTTGCTTCATCTGTACGGCTTTCTTAACTCACTGCTCATCAAGTCCTCAGGATGCATTTAATAGTTGGAGAGCAAGGTCGTACAGCAGCAGTAGATGGGAAGCTGGAAAGCGAAACCGGCCTATCAAA
>NW_017838352.1:0-808 GCF_001891065.2 Hippocampus comes
GTGTGTGTGTGTGTGTGTGTGTGTGTGTGACAGAGGGTATCACTGTCGTTGCGAGTCAGTGGCGTGATGCTAGGCTTGAGGCGGCGCCCGGATAGAGAGTGCAGTCATTACATCACATGCAAACTCACTCACGCACACACAGGCTCACAAACACACACACAAGGAAGCGAGAGTTTGAGCAGCAGAGCTCATCTTTGCTGCCTGTCTGAATGGTGAGGTCATTATTTAATTTTTAAACATTTTTTTTAGCGCAAGCGCTTCTGTGTGCGAGCGTAGCCATTGTTTGGAACTCGTGTGATGTTGTGTGTGTTTAATGCGTCGCATGACAAGACCTTGAACATCTGTGTTAAACAGATATTTTGGGCGCATAGTGCTAAGTCACAATTACATTTTTTCAGAGGTTCCAGACACAACCCGCCCCAGAACTGCCTAAAGGTAACGCCCCTTGGAAACTGAGATAACACTAGACAACAGTTTTAGCGACTGACACAAAGTGATTGGACTTCATATGAGGACGCATGAAAATTTATCAAAGACCCATACCGGCTATTGACCGGGAAGTCTGCCGTTTTGGTTTACGGCAGCCATTTGAGGAGAAGTTTCGTCCCGCGAAAGAAATCGCCCACGTGAGCCCCAAATAGGAATCCTGAGCCAAAAGTCAAACCCAGAATCGCGAAATATTGACAGAGCCACTACCACCCCGCTGCGTAAAATCACTCACTCACGCTCTTCCTCACTCGATTCAAAGACGTGGCGTGTTCTCAAATAGCCGCTTAGATGTGTGCTTAAGCTACTTTTAATATGAAAA
>NW_017838353.1:0-810 GCF_001891065.2 Hippocampus comes
TGTTTTGGCTGTTTTACCACTGGTTTGGGAGTAGGCCCACCAGCGAAATTACCACCAGGAGGGGGGATTTATTTTATTTATTTTTTTACAAAGTAATAAACTGGACTCAGAAGGCAAATGAGGTAGTGGTGGTGGAGGGGAAAATCCCAAAAGGTGGAGACAAAGGAGAAAGAAGGTATGCAGCTAAAGAAGTGAGGTTGTTATTGTTGGAAAAGGAGCTGGAAGAGAGAACAGCGTGTGTGTACGTGTGTTGATGCATATGAATGTGTGTGCTGCCGACACGCCTGATACAATCTCAACTTTCCCGAGCCGCGCACTTCCCACACACGCGGCTGTGAAACCTGCAGGGTTGACATCTGAATCTCTGTTGCTTGTTCCGTTTTCAATGGAATCGATCCACCCCTGTGCCGATCAAACACGATTTGTTTAATTATGTGAAAGAGGAGATGCGCCTTCGCATCTGGATGGAGGGCAACGCTTGAGCACGTCAAGTTTGGATCAGCGCTAAGCCGCTAAAAGTACCTGTTCATATGAGGCGGAGGTGGGTGGTCTGTGCGGCGTTCTCACCGGTTTTGTCTTTCCGAAGCTGGCACTCTGCCCCAAAAATCAACTGGCAGTCTTCCGGAGAGCGGTTTGTTGAGCAAGAGTAGGTCACAGAGTGTGATCATTTCTGGAAGTTTCTGATTCAAACGTATTCAAATTCATTCACTGGGGGGGCGGGGTGTCATGGGCTCAGGACCGGTTTGACGGTTTTCCATGGTTTGGCCAACACAACGTTTCAATAAACATTCAGACTGCCCGTCACCAATA
>NW_017838354.1:0-810 GCF_001891065.2 Hippocampus comes
TTTTTTTTTTTAACCGTCTCTCTGGCTCGTGTGTAAAGTAGCGATGATTGTATCAGAGGCGTTGGTTGGCAGAACGCCAGCACTGTGTCGAGTTGAACACCAGCAATTCACCGCCCGGCCGCTTTTGGTGCTGAAAGCAATTTTTGCTCTGGCTGACTTTGCCGCTGCATCGAATGATCTGAACGCGCAAAGGTGCGATGGCTGCGCGACGGCCTCGTTCAGACGCAACGCGCCCGCCGCCCGCTCCATGAAAGCAGTGTGAAAGTGGCCTCAAAAGATCATTGAATTCCTAAGACCCCGTCATCCATAATTGCCACTGAAAATCTTTACAGCTGTTTCTTTCACCGCGTTCAAAAGCGAGACTCAGCAAGCACTGAAAAACGATCCGCCCTTGTATTTTCGACAGCGCTTGCCTACCTTTAATTCTCCTGCCAAAAGCGAGACTGTATTGTTCATCATGTCTTCTTTTTCTTCTTTTTTTGAGTTCTTTAACTTCACCTTGACAAGACGCATGCATATCTCGTCATTTGTTTTCAATATTCCCTATGGGCTCCCAAGACCAGTCGGCCCGAACGGCGACGGATGGCAGCAAAGGCCTCAACCGATGGGTCACGCGCCAGCTGTGTTGCGCCGTCACTTCGGAGAACAGAAAACAGAACACGAAGGAAACTCGGATGTTTGCGTCATTTCAAAATAATAATGCTGTCACCCGGAGCGCAAAATCCGTGTTCTGACGTTTTGGGAACCCTGACATAATTAGTCCGTGTTATCTTCAAGGCCTTGTTTGTCACATATGTTTTGTATGAAGTC
>NW_017838355.1:0-810 GCF_001891065.2 Hippocampus comes
CCACATTAAAGGGAACGAGGGGAGAGTTGGCCGCGTGCAAGCCGGCGTGTGCGTGTCTGCGTAGTTACCAACACGCACTCTAACTGGCCTCAACAGAGACTCACATTGCTCAGTGCGCCGGCTTTGTGCCGATCATGCAAATGGGGTCTCGAAAGGTTGCTAGCGGAATGATTATGATGGTGCAGGGTGGTGATGGGTGGGTGGCCCTCAGAATTCAAAAATGTTCTAGCCTTGACGAGGAATGAAAAGAAGTGAAATTAAGCTTTGTGTTCATCAAAGCATATCTTCAGTGCACTGGCAACAGAAACCATCAAAGACTTTATACACAAGCCACCGATGGTGCCGCATTCTTGATCGATTTCACAGTACTAATAAATGCATCGCGTGGTCATCCAGTTCCAGGTTCAATATTTTTGGGGTGTAACTCAACATTTTCTTTAACCTTGTGACTTTTGTGAGCATGATACAAAGCACCAAATTGTTTGACTGTAATTGATGATGTCTCAGTCATGAGCCACAAAGGTGTCATATTTTTTTTTGTATCATCTACTTATTGATGTTTTTGTTGGCCTCTTCCTCTGTATTATTCACCGCAGGTATGACTTTGTTGAGGTGGAGGACCAATCACAGACCAGCACTATCATTTGGGGTCGTTGGTGTGGACAGAAAGCACCGCCTAGTCTCAACTCCAAATCTAACATCCTCAAAATAACCTTCAAATCTGATGATTACTTTGTTGCAAAGCCGGGATTTAAAGTCTACTATTCATTTCTGGTGAGACACTTGCACACATACACGCACACACACACA
>NW_017838356.1:0-810 GCF_001891065.2 Hippocampus comes
GTCTGGCATTTTGTATGGATGCACCCAGCAGGATAATAGTCCCTCAAATGCATTAATACCCAAGTTAATATTTGCAGGAACTGCGTGCCGCTATGAAAGTCAGAATGGGCCAACATCCCTGGGCGAAGTTGAATCAGTACTCGAAGGAAGCCGGGGTCATTTTAGGGGGAAACGGCTTACTCTGCTGATTCCGTCTTGCTCTGCAACCCGTTGTTGGAGTTTTGTGGCAACGGCAGAAAGTCTCTCAGCTTGGAAGGCGGCAGGTCAGATACGTGAGCTGCTCGTCATCTAACTGAGAGACATTCGACTGTGATAACTCATTTCAGTTTCATCTTAAGCACGGGCGTCTTTCATTTGACTTGGCACTTCTTTTTGTTGATTGTCCGTGTTATTTTCCTTCACATAAATCCTTCACACACATGATTTTTTTTTTCAATGTATTTTTAGCAAGAGCCAGAGGGCCCCAAACCAAAATATTCATGGCAAATGAGTCCACCTCTTGTCCAATCCAAGTTGAAGATTTTTTTGAATGACATTTCGTAAAACGACAAACACTGTAATTGGCTGTGATTGGTCAAATACACACTGCTGCATTTCATCCAACATTGTTTCAGGTCCATCATTCAACCGCTGTCATCCTTTTCCAACTGGAGCACTTTGTTTGAAACGATTACCATAATTACTAATGACACAAATAATGACAAAAAGTAACTGCAATGACAGTATATCTTGACAATAGGAACACGATTAGCATAGATCTGTTCCACTTCTAACAAAACAAAGTGTTGCAGTGACAAAAAAAAAAAAAAA
>NW_017838357.1:0-810 GCF_001891065.2 Hippocampus comes
TATATATATATATATATTTATTATAATGAATCTAGTCGAAGTAGAAGTACAGTAGTACATTTTGTGAATAAGAAGTACAAGGAACTAACAAATCTACTTTCATCTTGTTGCTTTTGTTTCCAAGTGGGACACATAATATTTTTATCTCGCTGTTAAGACCATAATTGAGGGCTTTCGTGTTGTTTCTTACATCCGGCCTCATATTTGTATTAAAATAGAAAGTTCGCGTCGCAAGAGTTACAAATGAGCGATGATGCATTGGGCCCTTCTCATCATTCAAATTGATTTCCTGGCTGTGTGAAGAAGGAAATTCCATTCATGTCATACACATACCCCGCGGTGGAAAATTAATGCTTTGTTATCTTGAAAATATTTTCCCCTGAATACTCTGAATTCTCCAGTGTCAGTAATGACCAAAAAAATGCTTCTCAGGGGATCTGGGTCATAGCTGATGTCATGTTGTTCATATTTATTTCTTTTTTTATTGACTCAACACAAGTTGCACTGAAGTAGATTAGTAGTCATTTTGAATTGATTGCTTCGACATGTGATAAATCGACAATAAGTTCCACATAATCGACAAAATTTTGAGCAGTCAGTTAACCCACATCGTGTTCCAAAGCTAGCGTCTTGAGACAGTGTCCATCATGTTACAAGAGCTGCGTTGCTACTCCAAACAGGAGCACCGATGGAAGCATAAAAATGAGATTGATAGCATTAGCAGAGATAGCATTAATGGCTATGATCTGCTTTTAAATACAGTATTGCACTGGTTCCCCAATGTCATGTAGATAGATTTTTAACCAAGCA
>NW_017838358.1:0-810 GCF_001891065.2 Hippocampus comes
TGTGTGTGTGTGTGTGTGTGGGGGGGGGGGGGCGCGCTAACTCCGCTTAACGTTAACCATAGCGGCTAATTAGCTTCCGTGCGAACCTCAACGTAAAAAGGAGGAACTAAAGCTAAAGATGGCTAACTTGCGCGAATAAGTTGCTACTCACAAGCTAACGTTAGCACACACAACCGACGAACTTCGCCGAATTGTGTTTAGTTGGGTGACCCCTTAAGGGCGGTGAACGTAACCTCGGCGCCATTATAAATCGGGTGCCAGTTCAGTAAACGCCGTGTTATTATTTTTCCCCAATTTCGCCTCCTATTTGGATCGATTTGAATCTATTTTATCGACCGTTACGTTGTAAAAAAGAGAGGCCGTCCAGAGTCGTTCGAGGCCAGCGGCTGCCGAGCCATGTGCCGTTCGCGATAAACGCTCGTGAAGTCGAGTAACTCGGTCTAATTTCACGTCGTTTATCGGTGGAAATATGAAGTTGCGTTTCCAGTAAAATACTGTTTAAATCTAGAAACTCTCGCAATGTTCCTTCTGCTCCCGTTAGGATTCAAGTAAACAGAAATCCGACCCCCCCTCGGTTGTCAGTAGCCTTTCAGGCCAAGCTTTACTTTTTGGACATTAATTGCCAGCCTTTTCCAACAATATTCCCGACAAATATGCATCTATGAGAGGTTGTAATACTTTCATTTATCACATTACCAGAATTAATGAAGTGTTTGGGGCCACGTTTTTAAAATAAAGTATACTATATCAATACCCAAATAGCATCATTTCAAAAAAGTAATTTTTTTCAGCGTTTTCAAGAAAAAAAAA
>NW_017838359.1:0-811 GCF_001891065.2 Hippocampus comes
AAAAAAAGAGACCCAGTTTGTTTGTATACAAGCAATTCAAAAGAAGTCAATTTACAATATGATGACCTCTTGAATAAAAATTGTGCTATGTCTTTTCTTCAAGGTGTCCACATGGACCAAACAGTACACGGCGTCATCCCACAGAGACATCCCTGCCATGAATGAGCTCTCCGCGTGGTTGATGAGCAATCTGCCCGCCGACGATCAGGAAGTCACGCTGGTCCACGGAGATTTCCGAGTGGACAACTTGGTATTCCATCCCACCGAGGTACATTACGCTGTCTTATCACGACTGTCACATTTTCTCATGAGACCGTTAGAGGGCAACGTGCGTTGTTATGGCCCCTTTAGGCTCGTGTGTTGGCAGTGCTGGACTGGGAGCTGTCTACCACTGGGCAGCCTCTGGCAGACCTGGCATATTTCCTCATGCCTCACTACTGGCCCTTAGGCCTCAACATTCTGAGCTCTATGGGTAGCTTGAAAGGAATAGAAGGTCTGAACTAAGACAAAGCTCAATATTGAAATAAAAACAAAAGGCCAGCTTATGAAATGTTTCTGTGCGTGTGTGCGTGCGTGTGTCCTTGAGCAGGTATTCCCACAGTGGACGACCTGATTTCCGTTTACAGACGCTGCCGTGGGATCCCGTCCACTTTGCCGAGCTTAAATTTCTACTTGGCGCTCTCCTTGTTCAAGATGGCAGGAATCGCTCAGGTATTGGTGGCTCTGGCTTGTATGGGAAACTTATAAATGAGTCTGAGATTAGCAAGAATTCTCTGACTGCGTGGCGTTTCTCATTCATTCACTTTGAATT
>NW_017838360.1:0-811 GCF_001891065.2 Hippocampus comes
TGCCAGAAAAGGCTGGCATGATCCACTAAGAACAACTGAAAAGTTCCACTTAGCCAGGTTTGGCCCAAAAGAGGAATTCCGCCTTTCAGTATGACATTGAGTGAAAACACAACATCCAAATCACTGAGAAAAAAAAAAACCCTATGCCAGAGGAAAATTCAAGTTTAAGAAAGGCCGGGGAGTGATTTGAAGGCAATTGCGTACCAAGCCCAGAATGACTGAATGTCGTCATGAAAGCAAAACATTTGTTTTAGTGGAACATTTATGCAACCATCTAATTGTACGCGCACTTTGGAAAAGGTTTTGAAATCTTTTTTTAATTCTTCTGTCCATGGTACTTTATCAAGGCCGTGTTGACTTTCTATAAACATGACGAAGTTTCCCATTGTGTCTCCCGCTCCACTTGCCTCAATGCGTGTGTTAGCTTATGAATGCTGCAGGGTCAAAAGTAAATCGTTCAGCCGCTTTCTCCTCTGCTCTCTGCTGCATTCTCCCACTTTGTCTTCCTCAGCCTCCCCTTCCTCCTCCTCCTCCTCGTCTTCATCATCTTCTCTGTTCCGGCTCTCCGTGGGCTGCAATGAACAAGATCGCCAAGATAATCATCTACTACTCATGGACACAAATCGGAAGATACCAATCTTCCAATTTGTGTCCACATAATGCAGGAATGCACTTACACGGGGGCTGGCGCTGAGCGAGCGGGTGGTGTCGTCGCAGCCCGGGTGAGGGTCACTGCTGGAAATCGTCACTTCCGCCACCCCCACTGGTACATCTGGAAAGAGAATAGACAGAAGTTGTACAGTTTTTTTTT
>NW_017838361.1:0-811 GCF_001891065.2 Hippocampus comes
GTGAAGCCACCCTACCAATCATCCTCCCATTGATCATATATACAAGTGTAAATTGTTTCTAACTGCATGGTGTAGATGTGTTTATTTTTTTTGCATCAGTGTCAAAACAGAGAAGGGGCGAGTGGAGCTGCTATTATAATGGCTTGGATACATCCAGGTCTGTACAGTGTTAGCGCACTGGCGTGTCGTTTTAATTAGCTCTTCTGAACTGCAAAAGCAAGATTAAAGGCCTGCCATTCAAAAAGCCGACTGTGACGAGCAAGTCTGCTCGGTGGCGTCTGTCAGCTTTTATCCTGATGAATGAATCAATTGGCTCGTCACATTCCTTGGCGTCGTAAAGCCCTAAATCAAGAGTGATTTCAAATTCAGCTTGAGCTGTTTCAAATGCAGAAAATGTGATCTCAGCCCAAATTCCATGCCTACAAGTAGATGGTTCCAGCAAGGTAATAAAAGGGCTCAATGACATATAAGCCATTTGTGCAAACAAATTCCTCCAGGCTGACATCAAACATCCAACCACATGTCTGTCTGCCCTTGCATGGAAGTCAGCATGGAAATCCCCTCCTCCCTCCTTCCTTCTCAAATAAGTTTGTGGTTACTGTCTTCTCCTCCTCAATTTTTAATCCAAGAGAAACTTTGCAGATGAAAGTGACAAGTAATGTTGCTAATGTGCGCGATAAAGCCACATAAAGCCACCGTAATAAATTAAAGAGCACTGGCGCTCATCTTCGTCCTCATGTGACGGAAGCTTTGGCACACCATATAGACACAAAGTCACACATTGTCCTCTAATGACCTCCAAATCACAAGC
>NW_017838362.1:0-811 GCF_001891065.2 Hippocampus comes
TTTTTTTTTTTTTTTAACCCGCGTGAATCTGCCATTCAGCGCACATTGGCTCAGTATCGGTCAGACACCGGTGCCCCCCGCCCCCTTTCCAATTTTTTTCTGCTTTATGCATTCTCCATTAGCGAGGTGTCAGCACGCTTTGGCGCCACTATAGATCGTCACGTCAAAACATCCCAGCAAGCTGTCACCCGGACTCCCTCCACGGGCCTCGCCTCCGTGAAGGCTCTCACACATTGTTCTGCTCAGTTGATTTGCTGCCACTCTCATTATTAGCAATACAGGTTCCCATTTGGAAAATGGCACCACTTCGGTGGGATTACCTTGTTTGTAATTCTCGTTCAGGGGCTAATTCTTGCAGGGGAACAATAATCTTCTTACGGTGATATTCTCCTTTTTTTTTGTCTCCAACTGGCCGCTTGTATTTTATTTTTTTTTATTCATTTACATTTAGAAAAACATGCTCTGCTTTTTTGTTAGTCTTGGACAGAATTCTCAAAACAGAGTTGTTTACATGCCAATCAAAATGTGACGGCTGTTGGCTTGGCAAAGTGACTCATGGCACACCAGATGTGAGAAATTTCATTGGTGACGAGTCCATATGCAAGTTTTTGTTTTCTAATCAAAGAGAAAGAGAAACCTTCAATGGCCAGGCAGAAGAAAATAACATATTTCCTCACGATTTGGACTGTTTAACATGAAAAAGTCAAGTTAAGTATGATGGTAGAGGACCGAAAAAGCAGTGAGGCAGGAGGAGCGGGTTGGACTGAAGAAAATGGATGAACAAAAAATACTTGCAGGAGTACACTGGAAA
>NW_017838363.1:0-811 GCF_001891065.2 Hippocampus comes
TAAATTCTAGTTTGAGATCAGTTGAGCACGCCCGCGACCGTCGTGAGGATAAGCGGCCCAGATAACGGATGGAAGGATGTTTTTATAAGAGATTCAAGGTCCGAAAGCTTTAGCACTCATCAACACCTGGTCCTTTCTGCAATTGAGTGTACACCACTGTCTGTTAACATTAAGGAGAAATAAGCCTGAACTCTAATCGAAAGTTTTCTTATGGGCCAAGATTGCTAGTTATTGTTAAATGAGTTGAATGGATTTCTAATTTCCATGGACATATGTTTCAAGCGACAACACTTATTTTTGGTACGGAAAGTAATTCATTTTTTGTGTTAAGAATGATTGAGGTACGCTTTACGAGAAATGAAACACTCCTTTTATCTTGTGTCATCCACCTTGCACCAGACTGTAGCCACAGTGTTCTGCACTTTTGTTAATAGTTTGGCCTTGGTGAAGGTCAGGATGCTTCTGAGCGCTATTATAGTTATTGTTGGAGTTTTATGTGCTGCTCAACTGTGCAGCAACCTATTTGCTGTTTATAATAGTCGACCAACACCACCTTAGCCCATGTTCGTAAAAAAAGATACTAAATTTCATTACAATAAAATGCGGATCTCGGCTCGTATTACATGATGTAAGAGTAACGAAGAAAGCGGCCACTGATTGTGCAGATTGTCAGCTGGTATAATATACAGCATATTGAACAAAGCAAGTCCATGTGTGGATAGAAACGCTGCTTTGTTTGACAGGAAACTACATGAAGACTTATTAGAAAATCATTGTCTTGTACTGACCATAATAAAAGCCAAGGTGAAAA
>NW_017838364.1:0-811 GCF_001891065.2 Hippocampus comes
AATTGCAGGACCCGCAATAGTAGAGAAACCTTGTTTGTTGTCTGTTTACTAAATGTTAATTAAAAACTGCCTGAATGCTTCAATTCCCGATGAATTTTTCATCATCGGGTGACTTTCAGTGATTGCTACTGCAATGGGGCAGCGATAATTAGATTGCCGTCAGTGAAACTCCCAATCAGCACCAGTTCCTTGTTTATGATCCACCTACGTACAGTGACCTCACTCCCCACACTCACAAAACCAGACAACATTTCAGAGGGCATGTTTTTACAATGTGGGAGGAAACAGGAAGACAGGCCACACGAGCACAAGGAGAACAGGGAAACTTCCCAATGAAAGGTCCGAACTAAAATTTGAAATCAGAACCTTTGACTGTGAGGCAGATGTGCTTTACTTATTTCCCCTCCAATTCTTTTATATAGTGTCGGGACTTAGAAATGGTATTCCAGGATCGGTTCAGAACAAATAAGGTTAAAATTGGGATGTAAATATATTTAATTATTGAAGAATTTCAAATCCTACGAGGAGGAGTGAGGCCGATTTTCACCATGCCGAATTCAACTGTATATTATGTTTTGGGTTTTTTCTCGTGGGTGAGTCTATCCTTTTATCTATCTGTTCCTTCCCTGGCAAACAATCTTTTGATGCTGGGAAATTAATGTATTCATTCAGAAAGTGTACATAGCAGCTCTGAGACACTAGGGCACAGCAGGGCTTTGAGCTAAATGCCATTTCTTCAGCGTAAATGGCTCCCTTTGACAACACCAACACATTCATTTTAGCAGGTTGTGGGGAAACGTGCTGTTTTTTT
>NW_017838365.1:0-811 GCF_001891065.2 Hippocampus comes
CGTGTCGCTCCCAAACAGATAGCTTAGAAGAAATATCTTACCCCAAGTGGTCCCTTTTGGTGTGGGAACAACAAAGTCCAAAACCATTACTTTTTTCCCCAAAGTCGCAGCTTCCTTCAAAAGACAAAATGAATAGGAAATAGAGAAAGAGAAATTACAGTGGAAGCTATGAGTTCCACTCTGAGCCAATCACAAAACTAAAAAAATGTGACATCCACTCACTGCAATTAAGGTTCTCACCTTTGAACAGGAAAGTCCACCAGATCCGCCTCCAATGACAATAAGGTCATAGTCATACGCTTCGCTTTGTCCATTCAGCAGTTGATGCAGACTGCCGTCTTTATGGGCCTGACGCACACACAAGCACAGTTAATATTGACGGTATATTAGGAGCAATTTGCACAACCAGTATGACATTTTTTTATAATTATCCGTGTGCTTTTGTCAGCTGTGTCTTTTGTGGATCATTAATTGCTTGCCACTATAGCTGAGTGTAAAAAAAAACAAAACAAAAAAAAAATAAAAAAAACTACTGTATTCAAAATATGTTACCTGCATTGTCTTGTCACAGCCACCAACATGCGTTTTGTTTATGAAAACATTTGGAACAGTTTTTTGTCCAGTCATCTCAAGTAGCATCTCCTGATAATTGGTTCCATCCTCTGAAAACAACAGAAGTGTCTTGAATACCAATTTGTTTTGAACATATAATTGTGCAACACATACAAACAAAAACCGAGGTGGAGACAAACTCCTACATCCAAATTAAGGTTTATATTGCACTACTGCAATGTCTAATTCTAACGAATAC
>NW_017838366.1:0-812 GCF_001891065.2 Hippocampus comes
AAAAAAAAAAAAAGTGTGAAGGGCTTTCGTAAGTGGGTATCATGGGGCGGTGCTGGGATTTGAGGTATTGTCAAAAAAAAAAAAAAAAAAAAAAGCCAGGCTGTGAAAGAGATTGTCGAGTGCCAGCGAGGGGCTTTGCATGAAAAGTGAAAATTTGCATACAAATCTCCGAAAATGGGTATCTGTAGGGCTCGGCCAGGCAGCAGTTAAAATTCCTCAAGTCTTTGAGAAATGTTTTATTTGCCTTTGCTCCCATCACACAGCGTCTCGGGAGGCTCCGGGCGCTGAGATCATAAAGCCTGGTGGAACATCAACACACAACTTTTTTGTTTTTTTTCACGTTTTGCACTTACCTTTCACATACTTGATATTGTGTAATTTTCCACCACTTTTACACAGCGGTACCTCGATTTCCAAGTGATCTGACTTTGGAGTTTTTCGAAGAAAAGCGTCATCTCGCTTTTTTTATTTTTATTTTTTAACTTGAGTTATGCAAAAATCTGAGTTACAAGCACTCGCTACTGAGACAGTCAGTGGATCACAATTCTTCCTAAAATAAGCCGAGTGCATGTCGGGTATTGAGAACTAACGCACATTATCTCACGGAAGGCCGCTAACTTTCGTGCTAATGGACAATGCAAAACGCCATAAACGGGCTAACGATTACCAATGTTACCGTAATTATAAACCTTGAAACAATTTTTATTTGCGTACAATTGATGGCAACAAAAACAGACAACACGAACATCAACGAGGCACACGTAATTGCTTCTAAAAACAATCGAGGGATGTGCATTGAAGGCATTTGAATC
>NW_017838367.1:0-808 GCF_001891065.2 Hippocampus comes
TGTGTGTGTGTGTGTGTGTGTGTGTGTTTCTTATTTCAGCTTACTGTTTTGGGTGTTTGCATGTTATTGGTGCTAAAGAAAGAGATTTATCCAAACGTCATGAGGGGACTGATGTGATTACATTTCCTGTCAGCGAAAGACAGCAACAGTGCCATTCTTACCAAAGATGAGTTTTTGTATAGATACATTCATTGTATTTTGGGATCAGATTTGCATTGGTACCCAATGGTAGCACGAAATGAGACATTCATGATAACCCTGAAATGACGGTGATTAATGATGATGAAGAAATGATCCGTTCGTTTTCTGTGACTTTGCTTCAATTTATCCAAACTGTCAGTTCCTCCACAGTACTCAATTACTACTTTTCAATCTAATATGTAGAGATGCTAATGAAAGGTGATTAGTGTTGCTCTGTCAGAGCTAATGAAGCTTGCTTTCGCTCTGTGTGTGACTGTCACCAGGGGAAGAGTCCTTAACCATATTTGTGGACAAAAGGAAGCTGGGTCAGGAATCTTTGGTGGTGGGGGCTGAGGGCAGTAAAAGCAACAACACGGCCGGTGCAATTACGCTGGAGGCACTCCACCAGCTGGCAGCTTCCTACTTCATAGACAGAGAGAGTACCCTACGCAGGCTTCACCACCTCCAGATAGCCTCAACTGCCATACGGGTATGTAGACACATGTAAAAAGAGAAAGTGTGGTGGGAGATGGAGCAGCTAGTCTGAACCGCCTCAAGGCGACTGGGTGGCTGTCCAGCTAGACATAAACTTTACATATACCGTATTTTCCGCACTATAAGGCGCTTC
>NW_017838368.1:0-812 GCF_001891065.2 Hippocampus comes
AAAAAAAAAAAATGACGATATTTTAAATGAGAGAGTCTTTTGTAGATGGCCGAATCAAAACGATGAACACACTGTACAATGGTTTCATCAAATTCAGGTAATGAGTGTGGTGCTTTTTTTAAAGCATATAACCCAAGTGAGAGGCCCCCCCCCAAAAAAAAGTCTTTCTTCCTCGCCCTCCCCCCTTATTTCCTATCCGCTGTCATTTCTCAGCTCATATAGCCGCGCACGCCGTAAACCTTTCCCTTGATAAAGGCGTCGGAGTTGGGAAGATGGAGAAGTTCAGGCGCATGGCAGTAAACTTTACAATCACCTTTGGGCTGTTGAAGTGCGAGGTGAAGGAAGAGCGAGCGCTCGGTGGCATCTCGGCAGCCGGCTCCGACTCGGCTTTCTCCCCGAGACTTGGCTGAACTCCGGGGCCTTGATTTGATTGGTGCAGCCTTGAATCATAAGCTTTAATTGCACCTGACATTTAAAGCTTCTCTCTGGTATTTAAAGTGCCGTACAGGTGTGGCTCATTACAGAGAGGGGAGGAAAAATGAAGGGTGGGGTGTGTGCATGGGGGGGAGGAGGGGGTCATGTTAGGATTTCTGTCATTGCCGGCGCGTTGAAGTCATCACAGTCCCTGTCGCTGTCCCGCAACGACACCTTCGCTGGTGCTCATTCAAAGCACTCTCCAATGCAAGATCACCCCAATGTTGACGTAGGTTGAGCTGCCCACATTCGGTTATCGATGGCATATGGTTCATTTTTATCGAGCATTGTTCTCACTGAGCAGGAGCCCATCCCCGGCTGACTTTGGGCAAGAGAAG
>NW_017838369.1:0-812 GCF_001891065.2 Hippocampus comes
CTGCCTTCCAGAAAAGCTGGCTGAGGCTCAGCGGAGATTTGCGACTCTACAAAATGAATTGCAGTCATCATTGGATGCCCAGAGGGAGATTGTAACGAATGGGCGGGGTCTACGAAGGAGGAAAACAGTCTTTACCCTATCACAGCAAGAGAGATGCAAACACAGGAATATAAAAGACCTTCAGCTGGCCTTCTCAGAGTTCTACCTCAGTCTGATCCTGTTGCAGAACTACCAGGTATTGAAACACAAACGACACACGAAAATGTTTTGTTTCAGACTGGGTCTTCTTTATTATGGTGTTCTGTGACACCATCATAAAATGTCAATATTTAGTTTATGTTTGAGCAAGGATAATAACGAATAGTTTCCAAATGTATGGGACAAAATACTTTGAGTGGAACTCTTGAAGTTGAGCAGCATCTTCTCTGTGATGCTTGTCAACTTATCTCATCACATTCTTGCTTACCCTGAGTTTTAAGTTATTTGTTCCAGTGAAATAATCATAAAGGCAGCACAGGTAAGGTTTTAAGTCAAATTTTTACTTAATTAACTGCCATAAGGGCATCAGTGGAAGTTAACCTCACTCATAATACAGGGTGGGCCAAAAGTTTCCATACATATGGTTTTTAACACTTTTTTTATGTTTTAAAATGCCCGAACTAAATTACCAGTTGTTTGATGCCATCTACGTATGCACAGTGTCGAAGTACAAACATAGTAAAACACTTTCCAAGTGCTCATGTGGAAAATTGTGAGAGTGAGACGGGTAGTGTTTGTATTTTGCGATTTGTCCGCTGCATGTGCTGCGTTCT
>NW_017838370.1:0-812 GCF_001891065.2 Hippocampus comes
AAGTTACTTGAAACAAAGGGGGAGAAAATTAAGTGCAGGCCGCGATCCACGTGCTGCTTCACCCAGTCCCAAGAAATTCATTGGCAGTTATTCACACGGGCACTCTACAGACTGCTACAAACTACCGTACCCGCTCCCACCACCACCCCGACGAGGTGGTACGCCCCGATCACGTTCCCGCTTGGGAGAGTCCACCGCCTGGGTGGGACGGGGGAGGGGCGAGTCCACACTCAGGCCTTGGGAGTGTCAGGCTTTCCCTTCACCGAGCTTTCACGGGGCGGAAGCACTCTGCCGCTCCCGACCGCATTCTCCATCCTCTTCATTTTCTTACTCGAACATTATTGCTGAGCTCAGCCGAATGCTAACGCGCACATGATCAACCCCGGCGCCCTCCCGCCCTTTCCCGTCCCGTCTCGTCACAAATTGTTCTTCAACCCTCCGATCCAGAACATGGCGGGAAGCGCTCAGACTCTCGCTTTGAGGGGCAATGCAAAAACTCACCCACCAAATTTCACGCCGCCAAATAAAACGAGCTTCAATTGACGCCCGAATGTACATCTTGACTCGGATGCACACATCTGCAATAGTAAGCGCGTTTGACGAGTGTTGGCCTAAAAGTGGGCGAGCTGGGACGGGGGAAGTTTTGCGCGAGGCGCAACCTTTTAGCTGATGGCGTTGGAGGGCAGAGAGGAAGGGCTCGCGGAGAGCCGCGCGCTCGTCAAGGACTGCAGAGCAATAAAGCTAATTGAAGTGATGGCAAAGGGACAATTTCTAGACAGGTTCTCTCTTTCTCTCTCTCTCTCTCTCTCTCT
>NW_017838371.1:0-812 GCF_001891065.2 Hippocampus comes
AAAAAAAAAAAAACAAGAGCCCCTGTCACTTGTTCTGTCACTTGTGAAAGACTTGCAATCGCTACAGACTAGTTGGTTTGGTTGGAGACATGATGCATTGGTGTGCAGCGTACCGGCTGTGATGGTGAGACATACGCAAGAGCGGACTGATGCTTCAGTATGATGAGCGCACTCCAACAACTGCTGCTGGCACCCTGTTATGAGATGATGAAAAATAAAGTGTCTGTTGTTGGTGTATGCACTATATGAGACAACCAGACACTCAAAATACTCTGAGGTCAGCCGATACTTGCTGGGGAGTGTAGGATAAGAATGAATCCCCCTTGTCAAGAAATTTTAATATTCATGAGAATTTAACATGGCAGATCCTGAACAAAAATAAGCACTTTATTAAATGAACCTCACCTCGAATTACATTATGACCTAGCGAATGAAGTCGTTGTGAGTGGGTCATGCCATCTGTTAGCAGCGTATGCTTGAGGGGAGGCTCCTCTTTGGCTGAATGCCTAGAAATACCTAAAAAAGAGCTTGCTCACCTTCATTTGACTGGGAAATAGCCTGGAGCTTCATTAACCAAGCAGGAACAATAGATCATTGTGTCTCCCGATTTTACCAAATACGCCTAAGGTGAAAGTTACAAGGCCATAGGTATAGTGGCTCTGTCATAGTGCAGTGTCATTTGCTATTCAATCGTTCTAGTAGAAACATGCGATATTATAGACTGCATTTCTAACCATTCAGACTATGAACAAATAGTCTTCAATAAAACTCAGAGTTGTTGTTGTTTTGGTTTGCGCCACCAGGGGCCGCTA
>NW_017838372.1:0-812 GCF_001891065.2 Hippocampus comes
AAATATTTATCATCAAAAGAATTTGCCTTATTAATATAATTCATATTATTACTTTTACTTCACTCATTTTGTTGGAGCCATGATATGATGAGGTGTACATTTGATCTATAAACTCGTGTTTGCATGTTCATGTATAGATTTCGTCAATGTATTCCGCAAAAATTTTTCAAGAGAAATATGATTGAGTTATTCAGGCTTCAAGGATAAAAATGCAAACCAACTCAAATCATACATTTGTATATTGTTTTTGTAGCCAGTCCCTCGCGGAAGCGAGTTGGATTCAACCTTGAATTTTCAGGAGCTGACCAGGTACAAAATTGGATTTTATTCCCAGCACGGAATTCTCGATGACTGAATCCTATCATTAGTTGATACCGTACGTGCATTTACTGGCCATGAAGCGGTACAAAGCCCAGATAAAAAAAATGTGTTGGTTGTGTCAGGAAGGGCGTTCAACATAAAAATTGTCCCATAGATTTCATGCAAGAGACTCCAAATAACATGAATGCATGTACAGACACGATATGCGTATTGTACCAAAGTACTCTTCTTCATTTCAATTCATCAGTTGAGCTACTCTCGCTGCACCAGCACCAAAACCCGAACAGACACCAAGTCGCCAATCTCCAGAACCTCGGATGCGAAGCCTGGATCTGCTACTGACAGGTTATTTTTTTTCGTCACACCTTTTAAGTGGAATCAAAGTTAACATGATACCAATGCCTTGTCCCTACAAACATCCTGAAGTGTAATGTTAGATTCATGAAAATTAAAAAAATATATACATATATATACACCGTAATTTCTGGACT
>NW_017838373.1:0-812 GCF_001891065.2 Hippocampus comes
TTTTTTTTTTGCCGCGCGGCAGCCACACCCATCCTGCGCCAAAAAAGGCTGCACGGGCCAATCGGCTCCTGTCTCCACCAAATGACAAAAGCTGTTTGGAACAATAATAACTGACCACATTATTTTAAAAAAAGAAACAAACATTTTTAAAAAAATAATAAATAATCTAAATATACATCCATTTGTTTTTATGTGTAAAAAGAAATACGGGACTTGATTAAATACTGTTGCTTAATTCATTTCCATTTTCGGTGTATAAAATGAATTGTTTGGTTTGCCTGGTGTAAAAGGGTTAATTTCACTTTTCTGTGGATTTTGAGATTTTCGAATAAACCGTTCACCCAATTGATTCCGATCAACGAATAAAAAAGTGAACAAAAAGGGAATATTTCCATTTTGAACAGTAATTCCTCGATCACTTTCTCTCTCGATCAATTTCCCTTTCTATCGCTCTATTATTCCCTCTGTATCTCTATTTCTCTTTCTCTGTCTGTCATTTGATGTCTGTTTCTCTGTCAGGATCAAATCTATCTCGTTCTTTAGCTCTGTGAGCTCAGGCCCTCAATCTCTCAGTTTTTCTCTCTGTCTCAAACGCTTTCTATTGCTATCTCTCTATCTCCTCTTGTCTCTATTTCGAATTGCTTGTCTGCATGATGTATGTCAGTGGTCTAAAAACTCGAGCTTTCTCTCATATTTTAGCCTTCCCTTCTCCAAGTGAAACGTGATAGGTGAAAATGAAGAAAAAGTCCCCTCTCATCGAGTCTTTGAGATGAACGACAAAAGCTCAGTGGAAAGAATTCCACCTATGTTGC
>NW_017838374.1:0-812 GCF_001891065.2 Hippocampus comes
GATGATGACGACAATGATGATGAACACTCTAAAGGTGACATGACGCGTCACACCCAAGATACCCCCTGGCAATGTTCACAGTGTGGGACAACATTGACCACAAAGTGGGATTTGAAAGCACACGTGAGAAGCCACGCAAGAGAGAAACCTTTCATTTGCTCACTTTGTGGCAAAAGTTTCACACGTAAGGAAAAGTTGAAGATCCACATCAGAACGCACACAGGGGAGAAACCTTTTATCTGCTCAGTGTGTGGCAAAATGTTTACGCATAAGGGACATTTGACCTTACACATGGGAATGCACACTGGCGAGAAACCTTTTTCCTGTTCTATTTGTGCCAAAAATTTCACACGTAAGGCACATTTGAACAAACACATGAAAATACACACTGGAGAGAAACCTTTTGCCTGCTCAGTCTGCGGCTTAAGCTTCAGTGAACGCCCAGGATTGGTTCTGCACATGCGGACGCACACTGGCGAGAAACCGTATTCTTGCTTAATGTGTGGCAGAAGTTTCTCTCTGAGTCGCAATTTGACAAGACACAGACGAAGACACACCGGTGAGAAACCATTCTCCTGCGCTGCGTGCCATGAACGTTTCTCTTACAAGTATCAGGTGAGCAAACACGAGTGTGCCAGTAAGAAAAGCAACAGGCAATGAAGCTGCAGAACTTTTAGAAAACAATGCAGAAACTGCAACTACCACAAACAAACTCAGGCACTTTTTCTGGTTTTACTATGATGGAATGTAATAAAATCGGAAATGCAAGTCGTCAAACTGATTTGGTCCTCACGATTGATTTTTTTTTTTTT
>NW_017838375.1:0-812 GCF_001891065.2 Hippocampus comes
AGAGTCGACAGAAAAGGCCCCATCAAGAATCCAATGTCAAACTGTCTAAAAAAAATCTGCATATCATCAGGAAGTGATTTGTTTGCTCGGGTCATTTGCATTGAATTCCCAGCATGAGGGCGCAACGTGTGCTTTGATTTAGCTGCAGTGTTAATACACTGATGGGTAAACTAATACAGTAATGTGAAACACAATCTGTTTCGTGAAGCTGATGAATTGCATTCGATGGTGCGGGGGGGAGCTAATGTGGTCGCCGCTATATGCGTACACTCATAAATTAAGCACAGTGACGTTAAATCCACATCCGTTTGTTAGGCGTTTACAGTATGCACGCACCAAAATGACAGGTGTCCCACGCTGGCGCGCCTCCATCGTTTGGCGCCAGAACAGGGCTAGCAGCTCTCTCATTATGTGCCATTTGCTGTTTGGCTCCCTCACCAGGAATCTGGCAGTGAAGAGCTCGCCCCGGGGAAGCCAGAAAGTTAAGAAGCAGTCAAGTCAGCCAGGGGAGCATGAAAATGAAACGCAGCTGAGTTGTAGGACTGTGTATGTGTGGCGGCTGCGCTCCTTGTTGCCCTTTGTCACGCCCAGCGTGCTTTGTTTAGTTTTGGGCTTTGTTGGTGTTTTTGTGTGACTCCTGGCAGGAGAACACTGGGCTTTATGCAGCGTATTTGATGGACTGACTGAGATGGCAGCATCTGGGAAGGATGATAGAACACAAGGGGGCAGGCTGTAAATCAGCGTTTAACTGATGGGAAAGTTACTAAAATGTTACGTTTTGGTCAGCATTGTGAAACCGAATGTATTTTTTT
>NW_017838376.1:0-813 GCF_001891065.2 Hippocampus comes
AAACATAATTGTTTCTTTCTTCGGCAAGAAAAACAACTCGGTTTCATCAACTCAATAGCAAAAAATGCAGATGAAAACCACAAGCGATTACTTGCTTTAAAGAACTACAGGCATTTTTCTAGGCTAAGTTCGATCCCCAGCTCAAGTAACTTTGTGTTTATTCATGTCTAAAAAAATTGGATTTGTGGCTGGCAGTACAAACAAAGGCAAAAGTTGACAGACTATCGACTTGGAGTTGAGATTGACATTTTATCCACAATCAGGCAGTTCATCCATCCATCTATTTTGTACAGTAGTAAACAACCATTTGAACTGACATTTGCGCTATCACCGAGTGGGAACTGCAGCCATGTTGCTGCATGTAAGTCAGGTGGGTGGGGGACAGAAATTGAAACTTGGACTAGATACTTGACTTGGGTTCTCCCTTCAAGGTGGAAGCGCTGACTTGAATTAACATGCAAGTCGACCACCTATCTCGGACTCAGCATTCTTGATGCAAATGTTTCAAGATGTCTTATCAGCCCCCCCACCCCTGCTTTTGATCTATGCACAAAGAAAAGTCTGTTGGGATACTCCTCTTTCTTCATTCATCAAGCACTACGCAAACACAACAATGAACAGATTACCAATGCATTGCATCAAAGGCGTCTTGACAGGGAGGACATGCTCGAGAACTCTGCGCAGATTTAGGCAACAAAGGGAGTTGGAATGAAATAAAAGCCCCAAACGGCTCCAGGGGGAAGCACCTCTCCTCTCCCTCTGCGCCCTAGACAGATGGAATTTCCTGCAGAGCAGCGCTCTCTTCAAAGACCA
>NW_017838377.1:0-813 GCF_001891065.2 Hippocampus comes
GTCGCCTATTTTCAGCTCCAGCTCGTCTTCGTGCTGAGGCGCATAGCTGAAAGCCGCTTTGCACCGCCGCTTACGAATCTGTTCCGCTGCAATGGACATTGCGACACACGTTAAGGACGCAATCCCCCTTTGGCTCGAGATGCCCGGGAGACCGTTTGCGGTTTAACCCGATGACATCGACTCCAAAGCGATTCGCTCATAAAGCTTAGAGACATGTCAGTGCAACAGGTGGCAAACGTGCTCACATTCGGTACGAGTAGTCAAGTACAGACTCGCCGTTAGGTAAGTAAAAACCAATGTTGACAGTAACTAAATAATTATTTTAAATAAAGCCATGGAACTTTGGAAGCATACAATTGGCCACCATATCTTTGGATAACAGAAACATTTTTTTTGCTATGGCCTGCTGTTCTCTTTTCGTCCACAAGGTGACATCCTTCTAATGACAAAAGTGCTAGACGTCATATGGATTTGACATCTTTTCACAAGTGGGGTTATTCTGGTAGTACCCTTCTTGGCCGGTCTGGTGCTGGGCTCGGACACGGGACTCGTCCGGCCGTTGGACAGGTCCACTTTGTCCGCCGCGCTGGCCTGTCCTCCATCTCGCTTGCCCTCCTTCTTGATCTCCTGCAAGGAAGAAGAGACAATCATGCTTTCGTTAGATAATGATGCAATACCGTCTGCAGTATTCAGGCACATCACATCCTCAATATTGAGACTTTGATGTGATTGTTGGCCTGATGATTAAAAAGGCGTTTTAGTCAGATTAGATTTTGACATTCACTTGTTGTATGACTGATTGACTTTTTTTTT
>NW_017838378.1:0-813 GCF_001891065.2 Hippocampus comes
ATTATTATTATTATTGTTATTATAATTATTATCATCATCAAAAAAAGATGTGGGTTTCCAGGAATTGTTACAATAAGGTTCATTTCACAATCTCAATATTTTCATTGTAAAGTACATTAATACAGTATGTCATCAACAACGCATGATGGCAGCCAAGCAGAGAGTGGTGCGGTATGGTGTCTGTTTAGGACAAAAAAAAATTAAAAAACCCTCAAGTGTTGTGCCATATCCACAGACAATATCGTGACCAAACACTAGAATGAGAGGCACAATCATTTTGAGTGCATGGGGTACTGTCTGCTGTTTTAGGTTTCACTTTGAGCGTAACATTTATGTACAGTGTTGCAATATTTGGAGTTCCCAATCACATAATTATCAGAGTACAATATATGATATGGCTTTTCTGCTCATGTGTGTTTGCGCGTGCGCATGCGTGCATGTCTGTCATATTGCATTCGGAACATGTGCTTGGATGGACAGCTGTTTAGAATGTTTTAACTTACGCTTCAAGGTTCGGGAGGGGGGAAGCATTTTGACCCCGACAGTTTTAAAATAAATAGTTGGAGATGTCAAGCATAAAAAAATATGTCAACTTCCCTCATCTTTTCTGATTAACCCTGACAAGAAGCACAATCGGGGTGGCTGCCTGTCACACCGAAGCGCTTAGCAGCTGAGATAAGGCCAGCGGCATTGAGACCAAATCCACACATCCCTCAACAAAAAGTAGTAAAAAGTAAGAAAAGACTTTTACAATTTCTATGGGTCCTTTTTATTTGACAGAATGAATGTACAGATTGGTCATTGTACAGTGAG
>NW_017838379.1:0-813 GCF_001891065.2 Hippocampus comes
ATGGCATGGTTGGTGGAGTTGAGGTGGTCCGCCAGCGGGAAGGGGCACTCCCCATGGCAGTAGTAGGCCTGGTAGCCAGGGGGCGCCACTATCCAGTCATTCCAGCCCACGTCGCTGAAGTCGACGTAGAGCGCGTGGCGCCGGCAGTTGCGGTTGCGCTTGCGTCCCCGCTGCTTGGGGCTACGCTTGGTCCGCTTGGTCAACGGGTGACCTTTGCCGTCGTGGCCGAACGTCACCAAGAGGGGGCGCAGCTGCTCCCAGTCCTCGCCGGGCTCCTGGCGGAGCGAGCGGCTGACGCGGACGTGCTGGCCCCGGTGGCGCCGCGTCTGGTTCAGGTGCAGGACCTCCACGGCCAGCCCGTGGTTGGGGCGGCGCTCGCGAGTCCAGCGCAGCACGGCGGGGCTGACGTCGAAGCTCTCCCAGCGCGACGCGTTGTGCCGGACCAGCCGCGTGTCCAGGAGCTGCGTGATGAGCTGGCCTGGCCGCGGAGCCTTCAGCACCTCGTACACATTGATCCGGTGGAGGCTCGCCTTGTCGTTGTCATCGCCGTCCGCCTCGGCTATCTGTTGTCGATAGAGGCGCAGTTCGGCCGAAGAGAGCAGCTCGTCCGCTGGGATGCTGCTGAGGTTGAACAGGAAACGTAAGGGCGTGGCCTCACCGTCATCCAACTCGTGCACTCGCTCCATGTGCTCTGAAAGGGAAGGAGATGAAGTTTGTTACGAACTTAGGAGTCGACGGGGTGAGGATCAGAAATTGCCCACAAATAGCGAAAATCCATGTCGAGTTGCATTTCGGAGAAAACGGGCGGAAAAA
>NW_017838380.1:0-811 GCF_001891065.2 Hippocampus comes
CAGCAAGGCTTCAACCTCACGGCCACGCAGGACGTCCACTTCACCGAGGTACCAAACAAACACCGGCACCGCGCCGCTTCGGCTTTTTCAATCAAGTTGGGTCAAATGAGCTGGATGATGTCACCGGTGAGGGGGGCCTCTGATCTCCTCTGGCTCTTGCCTCGCAGAATCTGGTCCGCGTGGGCAGTGCCATCCTTTCTCCAGAAACGCGTCCACACTGGGAGCTCATACAGCACACGGAGGGCGGCACGGCATCGCTGCTGCGCCGCTACGAGGAATATGCCAACACTCTGGCGCAGAATATGAGGAAGACCTACCTCAGCCCCTTTACCATCGTCACACCAAATATTGGTGAGCCTCATACTAGGGCTGAAAGTTTTTTTTAAATAATATAATTGCGATTTTTTTTGTACCCCTCAATATTGCAGTTGCAATTTAAAATGAGATTAATTTTTCAAAGGTCCTGTTCCTGTGTTTTTTTTTTAACAAACATGAGTAATAAATCTGTGTTATACTAAACAATATCTGATTTGTGATACATAAATGTTTTCGTCGACGTTAGGCTTGTGCCAAACTAAAGACAAATGAGCTATGGATGAATATGAAAGACAGTTTATTTTTCTACTTCAGTTCCAGTTCGTAACTTCTGAAACACTTTGACATGCAGTCTTTTAAGCGTTCACTAAGACAGCTTGACAAAATTCTACCAAGCAGGTCTGACGTTAACTTAAGTCAGTAAGTCTGATGACTACTTCAATTTATTTGTATTTTCCTGTTTTATTTATTTAAATTTTTTTCATGCCTTCTTTGC
>NW_017838381.1:0-813 GCF_001891065.2 Hippocampus comes
ATAGATACAGTAGATGTGTCCAAACAAAGCTCAACTCACTCATGCAAACATAAATGCAGACATCACAATATGGTGCCAAAGCACTATTTTTGTCACAATAAAGCTCATCAACTCACTTTAATATAATTCCTGAACACCAAGCTGCTGCACAACAATATTTTTAGGAGCCCAAGATGCCAAAATATGGAGCCAAAGCACTACTTTTGTCTAAATGGGACTCAACTCACTTCAACATAGTTCCTTGGCACCCAGATGTTCCACAAGACATGGCATTTGTCGGAATGAAGCCCCGAAACTCACTCTAACATATTTCCTGGGCAAAGAGACGCCGCACAATGATATCAAAGAAAGAAAATCCTGTGAGGCGGTCACCCCGGCAACCCCCCATAAATACTGAAATGTTTGCACTTTATTTAAACCACACGATGCATTTTTGTTTTGTAACAATTGTGTGTGGATTAAACTGCAGAAATGTGGAATGTTGGTCAAGGAATGTGGAAGGAGGAGGTCAATGTGTTAAATATCCCCAAATTTGGTAAGTTTATTGTCAAAATTGGGGGCTGGGAGAGTCGAAATAGTTCCCAAACTGTCCAGAATGAGATGAACATTTTGAAATTGGAATGGTTTAAATCGGTCAAGAAATGTGGAAGAAGGAGGTAAAGATGGAAAATGTCTCTTGAGTTTGGGAATACCATTGTGAAAATGTGGAAAATAGTTCTGAAAATGGAATAAATGAGTGTAAATTTGAAATGGGAAAGGTGAGGAACATTTTGATTGAATCTCTCTTTCGAAGCTTCTCTTTGTGTGTTTTCG
>NW_017838382.1:0-812 GCF_001891065.2 Hippocampus comes
GGAGGTTGATTCACCCAAATCAGTTCGAGTGGGAGCGGGCACACTGGGCCGATGGTGCATCGCTCAATTCGGAGACTTTTTATGCCTTTTTGAAATGCATCAAGCGACTAACCTGCCTTCCTTCAGGTCCTCGGACGCCAGGAAGCCCGTTGGAGAAAATCCCACCAGATCCCTCCATGTCATCCTTCAAACAGCAACAAAACCTTCAAGCGTTCCTTCTTGCACATCGAGCAAATCTCTCACGACTGTGCGGTAATCCGAGAAGTAACGATCAGGTATCGATTGGATGATTTCTGTGTTTTCTAAAGCTTCGCGAAAAGCAACATTTCCCATCAAATCAGTATTTTTCTGCGAAGTGCAATTACTATTGTTGGGCCACTTGGCGTCACCGTTCTCAAACACGTCGGTCGAGGCGGTCGGCAGGTCGAGCCCAGCCATCGGACATTGTGTCTTTTGCGCTCGCTTTCCTTGCAAAATATCGAATGATCCGCAGTACAACGAAAACCAGCAACAAGTGAAGGGGCATGTCGTGTCATGTGGCACCCGCAGGGATATGTAATGAATTCAAAATTACATTTTTATCCGAATCAATGAGATGCAGTCATACAAGCACAAAGTATTGTTTGGCAACAACTTACAAATCCAACACGGTATCTTGGTCCAGGAGGCCCGGGAGGTCCGGGTGGCCCAGCCGGTCCCATTGGTCCGGGCAAACCAGCCAATCCGGGCTCACCCGTCGGTCCGGGTAAGCCGGACTCTCCTTGAGCGCCCTTTGCGGTGGACAAAAGGAAATGGGAAAATGAAAAAAAAAA
>NW_017838383.1:0-813 GCF_001891065.2 Hippocampus comes
CCCCCCCCCCCCACAGAGTGCATTCAAACGAAAGCATTGTGTATGTTTTATTGTAGGACTGCCATTATTCCAAAAGTGATGTAGTACCCTTACACTTCTACTGCTGAAGGCTATTTCCTTCACAAACAATGGAGTTAAAACTCAAAGGATTCCTGGCAGTTGAAACCTTGTCTGCAGGCAACAGGAAACATTCAGAATGGTGGCTTTGTAATGTTACTACTGTATAGATGGTCATGTAACTTACCCGAATATTCTGAGTGACTAGTCCAGTGGTTGGTCCCCCGACAAGTTTACAGTACAAATCAGCCCTAGGCGTCCCGAACTCATCCTTCCCGCAGGTTGCTGTTGCAGAAATCCTGGATCCTTGCGCCAGGTTGAAGTACGGGGGGCTCAAACTAAAACCAGTGAGTCCATTGAGCGTTTCTTGTGCACGCGTGCACCTGCATACGATAAAAGCGAGTAAAACTGCGAGGAGGTGAGCTCGCGTCACCTCTCTCCCCATGTTCCACACTGGAGGTCCCGACTGTGGGTCTGGTCATCTGGAGAACCACGAGGAGCGCCGCGTCCTTGTGGGCTGCGCCATTTACGCGCGATACTTCCTCAGCAGAACCCTTTGCCCAAGTCCAGCCTTTACCGAGAGGAGGAGGAAATGTCCCGGGGACGCATGTTTCCTTGCGAAGAGCTTCAGGTATTCTATTGTCATGCAGAGAGGTTCCGCTCACTGACGCTCTCAGGTGTCACACGTCGACTAGTTGTGACTGCTTGTGTGGTCCTCCTGTCACCATTTGTCAATCCGTGGTGGCAAAACCTACT
>NW_017838384.1:0-813 GCF_001891065.2 Hippocampus comes
ACAGCCAATTCAAGTTTTAAAAAAAGACACACGCACACACACAGTGTGGTGAACTTAAAACAATGTGGGAGAATATCATTGCCATCTATGTGGCTGAGAGATACACAAGAACCCAGCTTCCAGTACCGGTCTGAACCGAGACAAAAAAGGAGCAGACTTGGTGAACTGGGAGTATCTTGCGAGTGGACTGATTTTGTTTGCAACTGTTGAACTGTCGACCAGGATAGCATTTAACAGCGAACACAACCACCGGCCAACAGATTGACTAGTGTTTTTCACAGAAATATTTTCTGTCATGAGCAGATAATCAAAGATGTACTGGGTTCTTTGCGATTGGCTGGTGACCAGTCGCCTCTCGCCTCAAATCAGTTGACATCAGACTCCAGCTCACCCGCAACTTTGACGAGGACAAGTCGTGTAGAAAATTGATCTATGTTTATGATTTCACACTTGATGACACATACTTGTGTACAAAAGTCAGTTACCGGTATGCATTATATATACCATTTAATATTATGTTAATACTTATTTCCAACAGGTGTACGACCAGATGCCTGAGCCAAGATACGTCATTTCCATGGGAAGGTAAGATGACCACTAAAGCACTTTTCTTACCTGTAGAATGCTGCGTGAAAATCGTGTTTCTATCACTGACGTCCTCTTGTGTAAATTGGTATTGGCAGTAAAGTGAATGTTTTGTTTCTCAACATACTACTGTTGTAATCAATGCCTGACCCATGATTGTTACAACTTTCCTTAACCCAGCTGTGCAAACGGAGGCGGCTACTACCACTATTCTTATGCTGTCGTCAG
>NW_017838385.1:0-813 GCF_001891065.2 Hippocampus comes
CCCCCCCCCCCCCCCTTTTGCTATGAGAGGGCTACGCTTCATTTAATGCCCTGTCCATTATTGCCAGCATATTTGAAAGGTGCTAAGCCTTGAAACGCTTCCCGTATTATTTTCGGGCCGGGCTGAATATTTCACGGCGGGAGGCAGAAAATGAGACCTTCCCTCAAGAGACTGCCTGCGGAGCATTCTACACGGTAAGGTCTCACACTGTGCAAAAACACCCTTGAACAAACAATTATATATTTATCCGCGCACTCTTTTGAGGTTCTGCTTTATTTTTCCTCCACGTGCGCCGCGGTTACAGGTAAAACGGGAAAAGATATTCAATATTGAAATGCGCCGCAACGAAAGCTTCCTCTAGCTAGCTCGCGGAGAGCCAAGATCAGTATGCGGTGAGTCATCAGCGACCCATAAAATAAGGTGTTTTATCATCACCTCGGCGGCGGGAAAGCATTCCCGGCAAAGTGGAAATCTCTTCAAAGAGCGGCAGCGGGTTAAAAACAAGAACGGCACCGCAGTGATTGCTGAGTCGCCTTTGCGCTGCCTTGAAAACAGATCTCAGTCTTGGGAGATTAGCCAGAAACGGTCCGTGGGCTACTGCTTGATTTGATAAACGTGTCGACAATTGCCTCATCTGTTAACAAAGTCTTTTTTGGGGGGTATTCAGTTGAAGGTTTTCTTAAATGCTTGTAGGCACATGATTCCTTAGTTCTAAAGAAGAAAGGCGAGAAAGTTTGAAAGAAAAAAAAAACTCTAAAGTTGTCTACACACATACCAATAATAGGACCAAATTTTAGCATTTAGATTCTGAGA
>NW_017838386.1:0-813 GCF_001891065.2 Hippocampus comes
CTTAACGGTACACTCATTTTACGAACCTTAAACCCATATTTTCCGACAACAGTGAACTATTCAGCATTAGTTCAAAATGAAAAAAAAATTAAGACACCTTGAGCCACGTGGCGAGAAGGGTAACCTTTCAGACACTCATTTAAACCTCTAAATTGCTAGAATGTAACTAAGCAGCAACCTGGCCCTCTTTATCTCAGACTTGAAGTGAGAGTTTTTTCTAAAGTCAGTTAATGATCTGCGCTGTTTGCATGCTGATATTTGCTCGCTTTGCCCTTCTTGTTCCACGCGAAAGGTTAGTTCATACTGTGTGTTTATCTTCCTCATTTAGTTGGCCGCTAATGACAGACTTGTTGCTTATTTGGACATATTGATTTGAGAAAAGCGCACCCTGCCACACAAAAGGCCAAAAAGGGCAGCAGACTGGTACACCCAGGTGTAAAATTGATCCTATTTACCTGCAAAGGGCAAACTGGAAAAAAAACAGTGGCAATCGCAAGGTCATATATGTAATATAAACTTCCCAAGAGAAGAAGGCATTTAGTGGATGTAAAATGTCTTAGTGCAGAAAAAGTGCAAATTTTGACCTTCCTTGTTAAGCCAAGAGGCAATGCAAAATGTCACTGGGGCAGGGTTAATATAGCTCTGCAATGCATATTTTCGGTGGTGTAAAATGTAAAAGCAAGAGTATGAAAATAGTCATATTATTTTGGTGATCAACTTGTTTTGGAAAAAGTCATTTTACCAGGTGAATGTCATGTCAAAACTCCCACACACGTCTGAGGCGAGCAACCACAGTATCACTCGAGAGAGCTG
>NW_017838387.1:0-813 GCF_001891065.2 Hippocampus comes
CGCACAGTAAATACGGTACATACTCACAAACGCACACGCGGGTATAATTTCTTCCCGTGTTGTGTTGTTGCTGGAGGGCCAGCAGGAGGCAGCCAGCAGGTCAATATAGCAAAGGTCACGCCCCGTCTCTGCAATCCCCCCCGTAAGTGAATGCGGCGCACGTTTAGCCATCATTACGACGCAGGCGCCGGCGTCTCCTCCCAATAACATGGCGGGGGTCCCACCGGCCTTTTGCGCCCACGCTGCGTCAAGACCGCCACCTGTCCAGTCGTGTCTGTTCGCCGGCTTTTCTAATTGGGCTGATTTAGGCGGGGATTATTTCCCGGACGAGGATGCGCCGCGCTGATACCGAGCGGCGATGTGTGATGATGTTTGAATTGGGGTTTATTCGTATTGACTGTGAAGATGAAGGGATTGCTGTTTAGTGGTCGGGCAAACGACAAACACACTTGCACAGAGCCGCTAATTAGCTGCGTAGGAACTGTGATTCGGTATACGGCGTACGGGATCATTTATTGCAGTAAAAATTGAGTGTACATTTCTACGTACGGTAGAAAGTGATAAATATTCTGTTTGTTGGGTTGTATTTTCAAGCCTTGAAAAATCTCTTCGCCCGCTTGCCGTCAACTGAACCACATACCTGTTGTAGTACTAAGACTGACCTGTGAGAGGCAGTATGTTGCCACCAGGCATCCAGACAATTCAAAAAATGAACAGAAGAACTCGATAAACTGAGGTTTTTTTGCTGGCAATAATTGCATTTCGTATTTGCGTAACAAATCCGTATTTCGAGATACAATTTCAGATTTATTA
>NW_017838388.1:0-813 GCF_001891065.2 Hippocampus comes
GACAGTTTGGTACAATGTCGCAAGGTTGATTAACAGTGTAAATTTACTTTCCCCTCAAAGTAACTCAACCATACGCCGCAACAAAAGTGAGTACACCCCAAAGTGAAAATGTCATGTGTGTATTTTTAGCCATTTTCCCCTCCCGTTGTTCTGTGACTCTTTAGTTATACAAGATCTCAGGTATAATAGATGACAAAAAAAAATGTGTGGGGTGTACTTTTGTGAGTTCTCCACATCGCTCAGACTTGGCGTTCTGCCGACCTGACTAATCTTTTGTGATGTGTGTCTGCATGATAGGTGCTCATTGTGGCCTGCACGGCATTCGCCGGCGTGCTGGCATTGAACTACCAGCGCGAGTATACCGTGTGGGTCCTTCCCCTCCTCATCGTTTGCGTGTTTGCCTACATGGTGGCCCACTGTTTCCTCTCGGTTTTCGAGAACGTGGTGGACGTGCTCTTCCTCTGCTTTGCTGTCGACAGCAAGTACAACGACGGCAGCGCCGGTCGGGAGTACTTCATGGACAAGACCTTAATGGTACCAGCAGCGCTCGTATTGTTTGTTGAATTTTTACAGGTCTTTTTCGTGGTAATCCCCACTATGTCATAGAAATCCACCTTATATATTTATTTATTTTTGTTTGTTTTGCCAGGAATATGTTGAGAATAGTAAGAAAAGTGGCCGTTACAAGCCAGAGGATGGAAGTGGACGAGAGATGAAGCCTATGGTGAGTTCAGAAATGTTGTTCAGTTACATTGCGAGCTGCTACATGCTTGTGCAAGTTAATTCAACTGAATGAATTCAACTTTTTTTTTT
>NW_017838389.1:0-814 GCF_001891065.2 Hippocampus comes
AAAAAAAAAAAAAAAATCTTCCAAGTGTCTTGCTTCCCGTATTTTATTAGCCCTGTAAAGGCTCCAGAAGGTCAAAATAAATTCTCGGGAAAAAATATTCTCAAAAGTTCACCAAACCATCAATTTGTGCGACGCCACGCGAAATGTCAGCAAATCTCCGATGGCCCCACGGAGAAACGCGATAAGAACGGAAAGGTTGTGCTTGCCTTTAACAATATGAACACTGTGATTAAAATTACACACACATTTACAAATGCCAACTTAAATACATTCATTAAACAAAACATTTATACAGTACCTATAAGCCGCCTTTTTGGGTGACGGTATTGCTCTGTAAGCACCTTCCGTATTCCGCTCCATTACCTGTCTGTCAGGCGTTCACAAAATATGAGCAGTTTTTACGATGGCGACAGTCTGAGCCTGGAATGAACCAATTAATTTTACATTATTTCCTTGGGGGAGCTACATTTGGAGGTTCCACTGTATTACTCGATGACACTTGACATATTAAGTTGCGCTCTCCACCTGCACGTCATTTAATTGTACATAATGAAATTGTCCCAGTCTGCCTGTTTGTGTCTCGTCAGGCGTCTCTCTCATCCGCCGTACTTAAAAGGCAGCAGTTTTGCAGCCGCCATCAGCGGTGCGCTGCAGCTCTTTTCGAGCGTCGCCGTGGCGACCGCATCTTGACTGACAGCTCAGTCACAGGCTATCTGATAGCGTCCACCTTCAATTAAATGCTATCTGGCGCGGCGGTGCCGCTCCTCTTCCAAGCGCACGCTCGCGTACACACGGGCAAGCCGGATGACAGATC
>NW_017838390.1:0-813 GCF_001891065.2 Hippocampus comes
GAACCCTTTTACAGTGGAATAAAATGCATAAATTAGCGAACTGAACCACTTGTTGGAAATCGAGCTTCAGTGGCCATTTTTCTGCACGGTTGTTGTCATTTTGCTAGATCTTTGTGTAAAGTTGTAATTCACCTCTGCCCTCTCCGCCACAGACATCGGTGCTGTGTAAGTCTGCTGTGCACGCCGGCGCAACGTCCGACCAGCTCGGAGGTCGCGTGAGCATGAGCCGTGAGAGGAGCCTGACGCTTTACGAGTCCACCTTTTCCAACGGGATCCTTTCTAAAACGTTTGTAAAATGCAGGGGTTAATCTGCTTTCAATTGTGTAAAAAAACAAAAACCCCACAATCTTTATCACTTTCTCCTTCAAATGCTTTCTTTTGAATGCTGACTTTTCTCTTTGGACAGGGGCTCATTATCTGAAAAGAAACTGGTGTTCACTCAAGGTACAGCTTGATAGCCTCAAGTCACATTTTCATTCTGAAGTGTGTTTACAGCAGTTTTGAAATGTTATTTTGTGGCGGTTTACAAAACATCAGCATCGTGTCAACTACAAGCACCTCTGATTACTCAACAGAATGTAATAACATCCTGACGGCGACTGGTTTAAACGCCTCATCTTTTGGTGACAAAGAGGACAAACTGTCCTGGTCCGCCAAGAATGTACATTCTGGACACGAGGGGCTCGTCTGGACCGCAGGCTGGAACGATCCGTCGCCTTGGGTGGAGCTTGGACTCGCTGATAAAAGCTCTATCACAGGTAGGATTGAACGGGAGTTTTCGGAAGAAAATTAGCCCTCTTGAAAACCTTTTTA
>NW_017838391.1:0-814 GCF_001891065.2 Hippocampus comes
AAATACAAGTTTTATTTTATGTGAGGGAATGTGTCACTTCAATATAATTCAAAAACTATTGTACAAGAAAAATGTTACTTTTTTTATGTCACAAGATATGTTTGTAATTGTAGGTTCCGCAACGTTTGCATGGCAAAGGATTTTAGAAATCAGTTTTGACGTATACAGTAAATACTGCATATGTAAAATAACTCTTGCATAGCTTTAATTTTTATTTATTTATTTATAGTGCTGCTGAAAGCCCGCCATGTGTCCTGAAAAAAAAGTTCACACCGCTCTGTGACATTTTCCATATTTGGCCTCAGGTTAGGAGTGGTATTTCTTACAATAACCTGTCACTGTGTGACAATGTTTGATTCATACAATCAAATGTCTTTCGACGTGTATTATTTAATCATTGCTTGGGGCTGGTGTTTCAATAAAATCTTCAACTATTCACATTCAATCCTCTTATGTTTCCCACAAATTGGCACCATTTATTTTGAAAGCCTCAACAAAAGGATACAAAATAAAGCCATAACTTTTGCCCGAGCTTGGGTTACTTTTGCTAATTATGAATTGTGTATCTCATTTTATGATATCTTCAATGAGTAGATCAGTATCACCCAAACATGACAAAGGAGCACTTACCAGTCCCGTCACAGTTATTACACTGTGAAGAAGAACCAAAAGAGAAAGTCCGGTTCCAGGCAACATCCCATCTGTCATTGTGGTAAATTCAGCTGGCCGGTTTTCCGCTCGAAACCTCATGTCCACTCATTCCCCGGAACTGTCATCCCAAAACTCTCCTCTGGATCCCACCTGGGCTCCTATC
>NW_017838392.1:0-814 GCF_001891065.2 Hippocampus comes
AAAAAAAAACAAAAAAAAGCACAGACTATTATTATTTTTTTGTCTTCGGTGTCATTTTGCATGCAGCTCTTGAGGAGCGGATGCAGGATCATGACCTTGATTCCGCTTGATGTTGTCATGGAGACCAGCATGCTTGTTAATGTGGTTGTAATGTCCAAGTCTCTGGGCTCCTTTGTATCTTTTTACATGCTCAGTGTCAGTCCCGAGGTTGGAAAAGACGCGGTGCAACGACTGTGGCGTCGTCACCAGCACACCTCAATACACATGCGGTCAGAATTGTTGCCATTCCTCTGTTAATGAAAAGAAAAAAAGAACAAATAAAATGGAATGAAATTTGTCACTGTTCTGTTTGGTCGCAAGGTGTGGACCACACTGAACATGGACTACAGAACGCAAAGGAGAGAGTTGTCTCTGGAGATTAGAAAGAAAATGAGACGAGATGATTTTCATTTTCTTTATTATTTTACCTTAACTAACAAAAAAGGGGTACCAAAAACTTTGTCCACTTTTGTGTAGACCTCATTCCAGCGACGACCAAATTCATAAATCAATTATTTTAGGCGTCACGTACAGGGCCACCGAAGTTCTGGCTCATGTCTGGCAACGCGAAGGGGAGCCATAACAAGCCGAGCGTATGCAATGGGTCAGCGTTTTGTATCAGTTCATTTAAACACAAACACACAGCAGTAAAATAAAAACATGAATCATTGTCATGCTAGTGGCTAGCACAGGGTATAAATATTGTCTCAGGCGTTCCTGTGTCACCTCATTTCACTTAATTGGCTCAAAAATGATTTATTTAGAACAAATAACA
>NW_017838393.1:0-814 GCF_001891065.2 Hippocampus comes
AAAGAACACCTTTTACGTCCACATTTAATTGCGTGTCGTCAGATGTTTGGCAGTGAAAACTCGCAACAGCAGCCGTGTCAAGCGTGACTGGAAGTGGACAGACTTGGATGTCGCTCTCGGGTTCAACAAGAGTTTCTGTTTTTGGAAGTAGACAGGCTTGGATGCTGCTTTCAGGTTCAACAACAGTTTCCATTTTTGGAAGTGAACAGGCTTGGATGCTGCTTTCAGGTTTAACAAGAGTTTCTGTTTGAATACAGTTGAGTTGAGTTTCCATTTTTGGGTAGAATGGAGTTCCGTCTTTGTACCAACAAGCTTTGGCAACGGGGTCTGAAATTTCAAATTGTTGCACAATCGGGCAGCGTTCTTCAGCAGATTTGGCCCTCGCAACATCTGGACCACGTGTCTCAGCCGGCACTACGGACAGTCATTGAGGAGTGAAGTATTAGAACAAGCGTTTTGAGTAAAAGACGTCGTATATTGGCTTTTGCACACAAACCAGAAACATAAATCGAAAACACAGATTACAAACAGATGCAATCACCTTGAGTTTTGACAACTAACGGAGCAACATCATCCGCTGTTGCATAGTAGTATGCTCCAGAGTTTGATGGATGACTTGGTCCAATGACAAGTGTCTTCTTGATGGCTTCCATGACAAACTCTTGTTCTGAAGTTGATACGGTGGCTTTCGCCTTCTGCAGTGACGCCTCGGCCTGGCGTGGGCCATGAATCCCGGGGTCTGAAATTTGACGTGGCTGTTCCAAGGAGCAGAGGTCCTCAAGTGATTGATTCTCCACAAACTTCGGTGAGGCTG
>NW_017838394.1:0-814 GCF_001891065.2 Hippocampus comes
ACCGAGACTGACCTTCTTCCACTGGGGAATGAGGAGGACCAGCATGATGAGCACTTTCTCAAACATCATGATGAGGATGTAGAGAAGACACTGGCCCAACCACGCCGTGCACTGCACAGGCTCTCCTAAACAGCACACGGAAGGACATGACAGACAAACAAGCACGCGCATCAAGGTGAAGTTATCGGCCAGACGCGCGGCCCGCTTGGCCGTTCGGGTGAATGTGCGGGCAAAAGCAATTTCGACAATGGCCAACGGGCCCGTGCACGCCACCTGCCTGTGTATGGTATGCAGGAAGTGCTTATTTTTCTGAAACACACCTCGAGGCCCGACGTAAGCGTGAAGAGAGGCGCATGCAAAATAGGAAAGCGGGCAGGAAGTGCGCATGCCCTTCTTGCGCTGCGCGAGGTTTCCACCGCTCAGGCTCGTCCGCCGCTCGCCGTTTGTGACTTTGGAACCGGCGAGCGTACGTTGGGACTGTCGCAAAGGCCTTGTTCAAGGCGAGCGGAGAGCATCCGCTCCCTTCGTAAACGATGGAATGAACACGTCGAGTCTGCTATCGAGGGAAGAAAATGCTTCCGATCTTATTTTGATTGAAACAATCCCGACCAAAAAATTCCAACACGTGTTGTTTTCACGCCTTTGCCGTAATTGGCATTTGCTGGCGCTCGGACGTTCTGGGAGAGCTCCGCTGAAATTTCGAATCCTTAAGTCGACGCGTGGTCATAAAGGAGACCGACACGCCGTGCGCTTTTGGCGACAGTGGAGAAACGATGAGCGTCGTCGTGCTCACTGCCGCCCTCCTTTGGTCATT
>NW_017838395.1:0-814 GCF_001891065.2 Hippocampus comes
CCCCTTGAAAAAGTGTGCAAACATTTTGTGTGTTTGGATTTGGGGTGTGGGGGGATAAATATCACAGCAATGACTCATCCTGATACTTTCTGTTGACTATCGTGCCCATAAAGTTAGCGCTTCAACGTGTCGGTGTGTAGCTACCTGTATTGCTGCCATCTGCGACAAACAAAGTCTGTTATTAACGTGAAAACATGTGGTTACCGGCCTCGTAATTCACAGGCATGAAAGCTCACCCGTAGTACGAGCTGACTGCTTCGGGTTAAGAGTAAATGATGACAGGACTGTATAGCTCAGCCCAAGCAGTTTGTAGCCTGGAGGAAGCACAATCACTGCTGACTCGACTGGAGTTTCCTGCCCAAAAGCTGCCGCACGCTGGGACCGTGAAGGTAGCACGCACACCCATAGAAGTCCGATTTTTACTCGCGTGAGAGCGAGAAAAGCTGCAGTCACAACTTTTTTTTCCCACCCCCTTTTTTTTTCTCTCCCAGCGAGCTGCCAAAAGCGTCCCAACATCTGGAGGACGAGGGGCGAGCCGGAGAAAGTTTTTCGGGAGGCGGGGAGGAAGAGTCGGTGGGGGAAAACGGGGATCTCGAGTGGAGGAAAATGCACTGAAAAGTTACGGGTTTTTTTTTTTGGGTGGGGGGTGCACTTAACCGGCGCGCAGTGGATAAGATCCGTGGAAGTGTGTAGATAAGAGTGGAGGGGGGCGAGGAGGAGGAGGACTCGGAGGGTGAGAGAAGCCCACCTGGAGAGGTCAGAGAATGAATTAGCCAAAAGCTTCGATATTCCGCGACCCATCCACACACACACA
>NW_017838396.1:0-814 GCF_001891065.2 Hippocampus comes
AGGAACGCGACCTCTTCCATCTTTCCCGTGGCTGAATATTGACTGATGAGTTTCATTTTCAGCTCTCAATTCTCTGGCTAATTTTACACATTTCAATTAGTCCCAGGTATTCTTGAGTCAGACCGTTATTAGAAGCTGCAGGGACTTGGGCTTCACAGTCCGAGCTTTGCACAATGCCTCCCGCCGTCCTTTTTTTTCTTCGCATGATCATCCCAATTTTGTTGGCAATGTAAGGATGCCACAGATGTGGTTGGATCTCCCGGCTTTGATGATGAAACTCCCCAAAGGGATCATGACATCTAAGATGGTCTCTCCAACGGATGTACACCCGCATTTAATCCCACCTCACGCTCAGTCTGGACAGGCATGCGGGCCTATCTGCAGTCCAGTCAGCTTAAAAAGTGGCTTGAAGACGCTAGGACTGACTTCCAATCACGTGAGTGGTCAAGACAAATCCTGTAAAATATTATCAAGGCGACGGGGAGTTGAAGAGGCGCTGCTTTATCTTTGGAGGGTCACCGCGGCACGGCGAAGCGCAGTTTGTTAAAGAAAAGAGATTTACGGCAGCGAATTAGTCCAGCCATGAAGGCAATTGAGCAGGTGACCCGCTGCTAAGCTGGCTGGTTTCAACATCTGTCTCGAGAAGTAGAAACCTTATTAGTCTCTTGCTAAATGGGCTCTTTCAAACGGTTCTTGGATTCACATTTATGGGATTCTGACACTTTGGGTGAAAACAATGGAATTAAATGTTGCCCGGATGATCTTTGTGGTCGTCTCTCAAGGGCTCGGTTTGCCAAAAAAAAAAAAAAAAAAA
>NW_017838397.1:0-796 GCF_001891065.2 Hippocampus comes
GTGAATGAAAAACAAAGAAATCTTTGAAAGATCGTTTCTTTATGATGAGATTTATGAAGAGGTTTTGGACAAAATGTGTAGCACCAAAATAAATGGAAGATGCCCATTTTGGGGATGGGGGTAGGAGATTACTACGTTCCTGATTAGGTTGAAATGGATAAACCTCATGATGTCCAGGTCCGTCTCAGAAATACATTGGCCATTAGGGAAAATTAACATATTTTCCTGAAATTCCCAATGGCCACCCTGCCCGCTGTTATCAAAATGTCGAACCAAGGCTGTCGGGTTGAGCACGAGCTATTCTCAAAAAGCAGTGATTCTCGCCGGCACCATTGAAGCAACTCCTGCGCAGTCAAATGTGCATTCTTTTGTACCGGACTGGAGCACTACAATCATTTTTCAGCAAGGATTTGAAATGCTTTTAAAGTCTTTTGGCATATAGTGTTTGGCATTTTTATGGCTTAAACTATTAATTACAATATATTACACTGACTTTGATGGAAGCAGTTATGATTTTTTTTCCAACTGTTCATTGAAAATTCTCTTTGCTCCCTGTCCTTCACAAACCGTGGAGGTCCCATGTATATTTGCAATTGTCCTTGAATGATAAATACTATAAATGCTAGGCAGATGCGACTAGCAACTGGGCATGAATAAATAAATGCTATATATGACAACATTGACGAAAAGAGTGTATGGGTGGGGATTGCTGGATCAATATCAGACAACGTGATATTCTGCCTGGGGGCTTAAATGAGAGAATGTTAAAACACACACACACACACACACACACACA
>NW_017838398.1:0-814 GCF_001891065.2 Hippocampus comes
TTTTTTTTTTTTTTGTGCAGGTGTTAAATATTTAGAGGTGGTATTGTTGCTTTGATTACAGGTACAGTATATCACCATCTGTGCTGGAGAGAAGAGTTTAACTGGATTACCATAACAGAGGTGCACGCGTTGCTGCTTTGCTGGGCTTTTCTATCCCCCAAAATATGCTGCCTACCACCTCGTTGAGAAGCAGTTCCAACATCCAGCGCAGGTCCTTGTCCTCCGGGTCAGACCAGTGTGCGCGCGCATGTTTGAAGTATGTGTTCAGAAATGCAACGACGTATGCCAGCAGCCTCTCGTCCTCCACAGAGGCTGGATGCACCTGGAGAAATCTGCGGGGAGCATGAGCAAAAAGACGGTCACAATCAGAGAGTAATGAAAAGGAATATGCGATTTTATCTTCGAGGAAACAATGTGAATACATGTCTGTTTTGTTATGACAAATTAAACCAGATACACGCACATTTTAACATAAATCGGTCTGCTTGAAAATGTGTCAATGTTAAGGGTTAATTAATCATATCTCCCTTTCAATGCTTTAATAAGCATGTCGGAATGCTGTGCACTGTTGGAAGAAATTACCCTTCTGAGCCACGAAGACGTTTAATTTAGTGCCGTCCCGCACTGTTCTGCAAAGTTGCAGAAGCAGCCAAGATAATGGAAGTCATAAAGAGCATGCCTTAATTAGCTTCATTCATTCAGCTCAACAAGACACATTGAAGGCTACATGGGCAAAGATTTAAGACACTCCTGATTTAATTCAACAACAAATCAAGGCTTGGACGAAATCCCACATATTTTCTGGCTTTTGGCT
>NW_017838399.1:0-814 GCF_001891065.2 Hippocampus comes
TCGGCAGAAAGCTGTTAAAATCGATATCATGACATTTTATTTTGGAAGCTGAACCGGATAATGCATTTGTGAAGTCTAACTTGACTGAAGGTCCTAAAGGAGCAGAGACCGGGAAGGCAGAACTTTGGTCCACCTCGGCGTAGACTGCACGGAAACCACCCGGGGAAGGAAAGAAGGAGGACCGGAATAAGAACCGTTCACCATCTCCTCAAAGTCGGTTCAGACGCACAACAAAATGCAGCGAAGCATTCAAAGGTTCGGGTGTCTGGCAATTCTGGTGGCGCTGGCTGCATGCAGCGCGCCCCTGGTTCCATTAGACGACATCGTGATCGAGAAGACTTTCGTGCCCGAGAAGTGCGCGCGCGCCGTCAAAGTAGGTGACTTCGTCCGGTACCATTACAACGGCGTGTTCCCGGACGGCAAGAAGTTCGACTCCAGGTGAGCCTGACGCATGCACGCGCAACTGGTACACCGTGATAATTTCTTTAGGCTTGTCGGTTGGTACCGAGAGCCACGCAGGCAACATGTCTGAGCTGTGCACGGGGCACACATGCAGAAATAGAACCCTACAGAACCCAAATAGTACTTAAAAATAGAATGATTGCAGACTGTGGACCATTATACTTTTATTAAGGACACTTTCTGAGTTGTCAGTTTAACAGTGTGAACATAATCACCCACTTTGCCCTGTACTGCCTGAGGTCCATTCATCCCAGAAGAGGACTCGAGGCAAAATTGACCGCCTCCTCGGCTGAACTTGCGAAAGCAAACTGAATTGCCTTTGTAATGCTCTGTGTTCTCAATTTGGTTTGAA
>NW_017838400.1:0-814 GCF_001891065.2 Hippocampus comes
ACTGAAAAAGTGCATTCACGGGTTGAAAGTTCACCTTTTAAGGTCATATACTGCATTTGACATTCATCCTCACACTTCAGCCAGAAACCCCACAACTGGATCCTCAACTTTTTTGTGAGTGGCGTCGTCTATGTGTGTTCGTTACTGTACCTGCGGCTTGAGTGCGCTAAATGCCAGGCATTTGTGTTTACAATTTGCACTCATGTGTTACCCGCCACTTTCAACTCATGTCATACCCCCCCCCCACTCACAAATATGCGCACTTTGTGAGTATTTGAAGACAACCGTTCACTTTCTTTTCATCTTATCTTATACTGTCCAAGGAAGAAATGGTAAAGCATTTTTTTTCACCGTTCAATATTGTTCCTTAGTGCCTAAATAACATGGCAGTGGGATGTTTTCATCAAAACACCCCAAGGATGGAAAAAATACAGCATAGCTTTTTCCATCCTTACATATTGCCTCATGGAAATTAGCCCATTTGAGGAGGTGGACCCGTACCCATCCGAGTGAGTGATTGGGCACCGCAGTCCCGTTTACAGGAGCTTCTATATGTTGGGAGCAGGTGGAAAAAAAATAAAAAATGTTTACTCATCGAGGCAGCCCTTCATACCCTACACTGCGCGTGTGTAGCGGATGGACGCAATAATAATACCCACCTCATCTTCCACTGCATCGACAATTTCAGTTTATGGGCTGTGTTTCAGAAGCCAGCTCTAATCTGTGCATCTGATAAAACTCACTGCAGCTCTGCTTACCTTGTAACTTTGAGATGATGTTTCTGCATGAAAGTGCCGCTCTAATGATAGTGTTT
>NW_017838401.1:0-814 GCF_001891065.2 Hippocampus comes
AGTGTGGGACAAATAAAGGTTATCTTATCTTAATCTCATGAATGTTCACCTTTATGCCCTAAATCCTGCATGGCACCATCACGAAAAAAAACCATGCACCCCCGTTCCTTCCTTCAACTCTGGTATTTCCCAGTGAACCCCCCCACCCCCAAGAACCATCCCACCCTCTCCCCTCGCGTCTCTTCAGACGGATTCTTCAACCAGTGGAGTGGAAGCTGCGCGGCAGACGTCGACTCGAGGCTGCCGGGTCAAAACACGCTCATTCAGACTATCACGTGAACGCGCACGCACACCGAGATAGAGGCGAGCTCGCCGACACACGTACGGAGGAAGGAAGGATAATAATAAGGAGGAGGAGGTGGTGAATAATGTGACAGGATGTGGTTTCCCTGAGCTGGCACAACATCCGCGCCCACCAAGCGGGGACTTGGAGTGTCTTCGCCCCGCTTCTGGAGGACTGTGTTCGGCCACGGAGGAGAGCTCGGAACCGACACCGCCTTGACACGGCTAACCTTCGTCCACGCGTGGGATGCTTCGCTCCTCGTGACGCTCGCGCCGTCTTACTTTGATCCACAGCGAGACGTAAGTTCGTTTATGCGCCTCTCGGCATCCGTTTCCGCTTCACACGTGATATTTGGTGTGTTCAAAGATGAAATAAACGCAGCATTGAGTGCGTTTTGCCGCTCTGACTGCAAAGTTGACACTTTTCGTTTGTTGGCCGTAACGCGGACGTACAAGTTTGACGCACGCGCGTGCTCGTGCCAACGTCACGTGACTTTACCCGGACTGTCCCGGGAGTGCCGGTCATTAACTC
>NW_017838402.1:0-813 GCF_001891065.2 Hippocampus comes
ATCATTGCCCGCAGAAAGAATCTACATGGCTGTCTATCTTTTCCTCCCCTCCTTGTCACATGTCACACGCCTCCCCCCCGCCAGGATGACATGCCCATTCGGAGGGGCCGTCAGAAAACGACACGCAAGCGAGAGGAGGAGGTGGACATCGATTTGGACGACCCTGAAATCAACCACTTCCCGTTCCCCTTCCACGAGCTGATGGTGTGGGCCGTGCTGATGAAGCGGCAGAAGATGGCGCTCTTCTTTTGGCAGCACGGCGAAGAGGCCATGGCCAAAGCCTTGGTCGCCTGCAAACTGTGTAAAGCCATGGCGCACGAGGCGTCCGAGAACGACATGGTGGACGACATCTCGCAGGAGCTGAACCACAACTCCAGGTGAGCGACAGACGCGCGCCCCCGAGCGCGCCAGCACACCTTCTTCCCATCAAAATGACCTGATTCCGATTCCTCTCGCTCCCAGGAGGTAGAACTGACATACATAGAGAAATCTAATAACATGCATCATCATTATTTAAGGACATGCATTGGAGACGAGAGTCATCACCTCGAGGAAAGCACTCCGCTGACAGAAATAACTGTTCATTTAGGGCAGGAATCTTCAAAGGGTTGCCTTCATTTGCATTAGCGGTGAACCGGCTCAGTGGTAACGTGCTAGCTAGCTATGCCTACACCCCAAAAATGGATCTTCCCTTCGGATAGTCTACTGGCTTGACCATTTTAGAGCGCCTCGTTGACCCACTGGAGAAAAGCCCCGCAATGATGCCGTGGGATGTATTGCAGCCACCGGAGCTCAAACGTGGTTTGACGTTTC
>NW_017838403.1:0-815 GCF_001891065.2 Hippocampus comes
GACATCACCAATAATTACGGTGCTGCTTTTTACTCCTGTGCCGTCGGGATGGGGCTCAGTGCCGTCTGTCTCGCTCTGGTTGGTCCAGTCAAGTCTGGTATGTGCCGGAAGCGGAAAGGTGAACTTGCGGAGGAGGGAGAGAAAACTTTCCAGGACAACGACCTGCCGGACTTTTTGGAGGTGGATATGGCAGTCGAGGACAGCCCCATGAAAAAGTCTATGTCTGGAGACAACACTTGTGTAATATGAGCCCGGAAGAGCCTCAGCAGATGAAAAGAAACAACAACAAATCCGACACAGAGGAGGAGACCGCCAAATTTCCATCACCTATCGACAGCTGCTGCTCGTTTTCCAATCTCAGGTGTCGCTCACTGACAAGCTTGAAGCTCAATCTAAAGGAGACCAAAGACAGCCATGCTGAGCACATGGTTTCAAATCTTTGTCGACTCTGACACACGGTCTGCTTATAAACACTTTTCACAGGCTTCTGTAACTCCCACCAGACCCATTCCATTTTATTTATATAAGCGCCAAATCACAACAGAAGTTGTCTCAGGGCACTTTCCACACGGAGGAGGTCTCGAGCCACACTCCTCACTCATGAAGACCCCGCATGAGCAAGCACAACGCAAGACTGAAATTATGCAGTGCACACAAGAACCCTGCTCATGTTAAGGCATGCAACCTGTCTGCATGTCCATGATCATCAAGATTCAGATGTCGGCGCAGAAAAAGACCGAAAGATAAAACAGCACATCAGGTCTTGTGCGATTTTTGCTACCTGAGTGCATATGATGCAATGAGAATAAAAAAAA
>NW_017838404.1:0-814 GCF_001891065.2 Hippocampus comes
AAATGTTTACATTTAGTGCTTTGCTGTAAATTTGCATTAGGTTAAAATCAATAAATTGCATTCTACCTGAATAAAAATTGGAAACTTAAGTTGAATAAACTCATATGTTTAAACAATGGGAATTAAAAGTTAAACGCATGACAATGTTGTACACTTATTTCCAGTGTACTGTAAATCAAAATAAGTTCCAATCTTAGAGACCCATTGTCAACTGCACTACTCATTAAAAATTGGCCTTTTGGATGAAAATTCTGGATGAACCGAGCATGCACAATTGAACTTATTTTGACCCTGGCTCAATTTTGTCCAACGGTTTTAGTACTTTGTGGAAAAATTGTGTTTTCTGATCAGCAGCTGAATAGTAAAATTCACAATTCGTGTGATTTTGAATCTAGTGCGAGGTAAAATGTAATCTAATTTCAAACATCATACATGATGTGTGAGCGTGAAACCACAACCTAAAACTCTCAGAATTTCTGCGTTGTGCATTAATGCATTGGATAGCAATGAACGAGCTCCGAGGTGAAACTTGCCTGCGATCTTCTTTGTACCATTCAAAATCTGCCCGAGGCACAGCCGAAGCTTCACATTGAAGAACTCCTTTTTGTCCAACTGCAGTACCTGTACCCCTTGCCTTAGAAATTAAGGGAGGATCTATAAAATACATAAAAAACATGTTTAGACTCATGACATGAGATTCCTGCTCGAACAAGTTGTGTCTTGGATGATACAGTTTAATGATACAGAGAGGACTCCCGAGGGATAATTAACACATTCTATCATTTCACGTTATTTTCACACTAAACCACAAGAG
>NW_017838405.1:0-815 GCF_001891065.2 Hippocampus comes
AGAGAGTGTGATTTTTGTAGAAATGTGAAGAATTTAATTTAATTGAACACGTTGGAATGGTTCGAGTCGGTCAAGAAATGGAGGAAGTCAATCTTGAAAATGTCTCAATTTGGGAATTCGACTGCGGGAATGTGGGAATTGTGTCAACGTCATCAACAATTGATGCCCGTCTGTCAACAATTTCAAGATTGACCGGAACGAAGGATCGAAAATGGCGGAAAGACGAGGTCGCTTGGCAAAATGAATTAGTTGGGGGAATAATGACGCGCGACGTGTGCAATCATGCGAGGCCTCGCAATTTGTGTTTTGAGCAATGACAGAAAAGTGGTCGTGGCATTGCCCGATTTAGTTTTTTAATCTTGTGGAAAGGTGGAGGGAGATGAAAAAAAATGAGAGGGGCGAATAAAAAGAAAAGTTTGATTTTCTTTGGGGGGGGCGGAGAATAACAACAAAACACATTATGATACTGATGATAAGAATGTGTTTCAGAAGAGGTCCGCGCAGTCATCACGTCATCGTCAATGGGAATTAAATCGGAGGGTCAGAACGCACGTGGGATTGAATCTTTGGTGTATTATATCATGCACACGCGCGCGCGCACCGTTTCACGGCTTTTAGTGTGTGATCCGTTAAATCCCACCCACCCACTCACTCCATGTTTTAGGGGTAAAAAAAAAAAAAAAAAAAAGAGGAGACCAACTGGCTGCGGCGTCCTCCGCCTCCCCGCGAGCGAGCGAGCAGTCGCCGGATTGCAAGATGGAGACGGAGCCGCGTTTGTCTTTCGGGCGGACGCCGCCAACCTGCGGGGCCCCCGG
>NW_017838406.1:0-815 GCF_001891065.2 Hippocampus comes
AAAAAAAAAAAAGTCCGATTCACCGTAAATATCTGAACATGAATCAGCAGGTTTTTTCGTTGACCTTTTGTACGTGCAATTCATCGCTGGGGCACTCATGCAAAAGGTATTTTATGCAACATACCAGTAATTCATCATAGCCAAATAATAAAATATTTTAATGACATTTTTAGATCATTGCATGCCATGATGTAACTTGGTGTATAATCTGCATTTATTCTAGGGAACAGCTAAATCCCGAATGGTGCTCCTTCAACCAAGTCTCCTGCGTTCTTATCTGAGAGCCAAGATGGCGTCGTAGTATTTCCCCGTGCGACACAGCTGCACGTCGCGGAAGCCGCTCTCTTGGAGCATCCTGGTGTACTTGGAAGGCGGATGCTCGCGGCCCTCCGCCTGCACCAGCATATTGAGCGAAGCGAGCTGCGCATGGACGGGGCCGCGTCGGCTCTCCAGTAGCGTGACCTCCACCACCAGCACGCCACCGCCTGACGCAAAAAAATAAACATAAAAAACACGTCATGAGAATTGTGACACGATACGACGTGATAGGCTTCAATCTGATCAGGACTCACCTGGTTTGCAGACGTCGCAGATCCGCTTAAGAAGCGTCAGACTTTTTTCCTCCGGCCAGTCATGGAGGATGCGAGCCAGGATGTATAGGTCGGCAGGAGGCAGTTCTCCGTGGAAAAAATCTCCTGTCGGGGCAAGAAGTAGAAATAATGCATTTTATAATTCATACGGAGTGGAAATATGATGTGTAAAATAAATGCATCACACGGTCAGGAGCATTCATCCAGTTTGGTGAACACTGCAGT
>NW_017838407.1:0-815 GCF_001891065.2 Hippocampus comes
ACAGCTCCTGGGTGTTGTCTCTGATCTGCAAACAGCCACGAGGGCACCCTCAATATGCTACCCGCGTCTGAATAAGAGAAGAACGAAAAGAACACATACTTTGATGAAAAGTGTGAGTCGGTTCTCCTTGAAGGCAAAAAAGCTGAAGAGATGATGCTGGCCACTTTTGGTGAGGGGAACAAAGTTCCCACAGCAATCTGCATAGATGGGCTTTCCTTCTAGAACCTAAAAAAGGGGAGGTATTCATCAGCGGTGGCAAAAGTACTCACACACAGTACTTCTCTAACCTGAGTAAAAGCAAAAAGTCGTTTGAAAAAGAAATACTCAAGTACAGCCACTTGAACCTACCTCCACATCTCGACTGCGGGCCACCTCCGTGAAGTTCTCTTGCTGTTCCAGCGTCTTGTCAGTTTTGTCGTCGGTCATGCAGAAGCAGCGCAGATGGCCCTCAACGGGGTCGTGGGTTTTGGCGAAGATGACAAACTTAGCCATGTAAGGCACACAGATGATCTCCCGGTAAACTTGAGAGGAGAAGTTGACCGATTCCTGGACTTGCCGGCAGTCTATAAGCCAAAACCTAGACACAATGATACAATTATTGAGGTCGGGTGCAGCCTCAATTCTTCAATTCTTCAGGGATCGGGATCGTTTTGAATAGATTTATGACAAATCGGCTACCTCGCAGAAACGTTCGTTGTGAAGGACACACGGTCACTGACAAATGTTAAGGGGGTGGTTCCTGTTATGTCCTCCCACTGAGCTGGTGTTGTTCCACCTGAAAAATGGACCCGTCTGAGTAAGCAAAAAATGGTGAC
>NW_017838408.1:0-815 GCF_001891065.2 Hippocampus comes
TTGTTACTTTATGTTTCACAAAGTAAATATAAAGTGCTGTGTTCCTTCTTAAAACACATTACCACTTTTTGGGGTGGGAAGGATACAACAGTTAACACCTGTGTCACGCCAATGAAAAACATGACATCTTTTTGCAAAGGGAAGGAAAAACGGACAACTGAAATAATGCGGTTGTAGAAGTGTGCACACCCTCATCATCTGGGATGTGAATTAACTAATCACATTCAAACCCATGTTAAAAGGAAGTCTGACATAAAACGGCCATCAAGTGCCTCTGATTAACCTCAAATAAATATGAGCTGTTCTAGAAGGCTTTTTGTGACTTCTTGTTTGCCTTTCTAGCAGAACCCTGAAGGTTTTGCGAACACTGACTGCTATTCGGAACGCTGAATAATTCCTTCCACCTTCGTGAAAGCCCCTATTATGGATTGTAATGGATGACAGTCATTCACAGTTGAAGATGGATGCGTATCCTGTCACTCATTGTATGCGTGCCTGTCTTTGTGCGTCCACAGACCTTTTTGATGACTTCGCAGAGGGCCGAGAGTGCGTCAACTGTGGGGCCATGTCCACGCCGCTGTGGAGGCGGGACGGCACGGGCCACTACCTGTGCAATGCCTGCGGGCTTTACCACAAGATGAATGGCATCAACAGACCTCTAATCAAGCCCCAAAGGCGACTAGTGGGTGAAACGATTGCTTTATTTTTCTTGGCACCAAACAAATGTTCTTGGCGTAAGCAGTGAAATTGAACTTTGAACCATGCCATGTTTTTCATGGGGAACACATGAACACATTTATATATATATATATATA
>NW_017838409.1:0-815 GCF_001891065.2 Hippocampus comes
CAAAATGAGGTGTACCTGTTTTTGACAAGCCAGAATTGTTTTCCATTTTGCGTTCCGTAGCCGACCGCTAACACAGCGTGGTTCACTTCCTGGGAGCAAGATGAGTCGTCGTACACTCCTGGAAAATTGTCATAAGCTTCCATTGAGGAATCTCATTGCCTTCTATCAAAATAGTTTGTATACGCTTTCTAGATAAACAGTCCTAAGCTTATATTGGGAGTGATATATTTGTATGAAAAACAGCCACAGCCTTGCATGAAGAGTGACAACGTTTTTTGACGACTTGTGAACGGACATTGAACGCACCGCTGCTGTAGAACGCGAAGGTGGGGCTGGTGGCGTCGATGGCGACCGAGATGGGCCCGACAAAGGCGAGCGCTTGCTTCAGAGCGCCCTCGTCGCCTTCGGGTAGGACTCTGTAGCTCGAGCAGTTGGCGGCACGCTCGGCGGGACTGTAGCGACACTCCCCCGACTACAAAAAAGAAAAAGTTCGTGATCAGGTCTCCGCATCGTACTCAACATCGCATTTTCGTTGCTCGGTTTAGCAAATTTTCTCCCAGACAGCACATAGCAACAAATCAAAGCTATGCTTTTCGTGTGATCAACTTTTGAAAAGTGTGTTTTTCTTCTGTAAGACATATTGTTATTATTATTTTTTTCAATGTCACTTTAATCAGAAAAACACGCAGTCTGTCTGGCTCGATGCAAAAATGCAATGTCAATTGTTCAATTGATTTGATATCGAAATGGGGAACATTTTAAGCTCAAGGTCCACGTTACTTTTTTAGTTATTATTTCATACATTGAAAAAAAAA
>NW_017838410.1:0-815 GCF_001891065.2 Hippocampus comes
ATCCACGAGGGATTACTGGAGTTGATTTTTTTTTTGTTCAAAATTCGACACCTAGCACCCGATACTTTTTGAAAAATAGAAGCCGGAGATGTTTATTGACGCCACTGCAGGATTGTATTGGAGGAAGGTCTTTATTCATACAAAGAGAGAAAACACGGGGCAGCAAATTGATCACGAGTGTGGCACCTGTTTATTGACTTATGTTTTAGGGGCCAGTCGTTTAATGGAGGTGTGGTGTTTAGGGAATAGCTTTGTGAGAAATTAGTCAAAAGTGTCTCAAACCTTTTTGGAAAATTTGGGATTATCTTCCATGAATTTTATCTCCCGGGGTTGGAATGTTCTTATGCTGGCTCGGACCTGGATTAAAAAAAAAAAAAAAAAAACGTCAGGAGGAGGTCGGAGCTTTTGATGAGTCCCAGCATTCCGGATATGGACTCACGGGATTGTAAATGATCTCCAGCTCCAGCGTGATGTTGCCTTTGATGAGGCTGCCCAGGTCGTCCTTCTTCAGGGGCATGATGATCTGCTGCCTACTTCGGATCTGCGTCGAGCACAAACACGAGAAGGGTCAGCGAGGGCGCGGGATCGACCGGGCCGTGAACCGGACCGCCAGTCCAATCGGATCACGTCTCGGCGTGACACGGAATGCCGACGCGTCGCTGCGGGGAAGGCGTGACGAAGGAGGGAGAGAAGGAGGCGGCTTTTGTACCGAGAGTAGAGGAATGGCCACTTTCCCCAAGAAGTCTGGAGCTTTGTCTCCGTCCTCGTCAAAGACGGTCACCAGCAGAACCTCGTGGATGTCCCGGACAGGACTT
>NW_017838411.1:0-814 GCF_001891065.2 Hippocampus comes
GGCGGGAGGAGGAACGACCGAGGACCGGCAGAACAGCGACTTGGCACCAATAGACCGGGTCGACCCCGCTGACTTCCGCCCATGAGGAACTGATGACCTAACCCCAACCGAAGCAAAGAGCTAGGCCCGCTAGAACGCAGGGCTCGGAGCCAAACAACCGAGGACCAATAAAAACTATCCAAGATGCTGAAAAATCAGGCGGGCGAGCAACTTCGAGAAGCAGTCGAGCCAAAAGTAAAGGTTGAACCGAGTACCATCGTACCGATGGACGATACCGATGGACCCAGGAGCAACTTGGCCGAAGCGCAGGACCTGACGATGTCTGACCAGAAGTCAGAAGCAAAAGAGCGAGCGGAAGCGTCGGACCCCAGAGAGCCGCCGGCGGGCGGCAACATCGAGTGGAGCCGAGCGGACGACGAGAGCGCCAGGGATGACGATACCCAGGATGACGTGCATGGCGGCCGTGACGGGATCCCTCACTCCGTGAACGGAACAGGAAACCACGTCCGTGGAACCTGTCCAAAGCACAAGACAACACACGGGCGCCCCAACGAAAATCATTTCGAGGAACCGCGACGAGTATGCGGGACGGCGGTCGGGGTCTCACCTGCCGGGATGATGCCCAGCGGAAGCGACGCCCCGACGGGAACGTCGGGAGAGCCGGCGTCCAGTTGGGCTCGCAGAACCAGCGCGTGGCAAACTTCTGCCACCGAACCGTCGCCGCCCACGCACACCACCCTGGCAAAACAATCGACACCCGTTTGAAAATACCAACCGTCGTCCCGACGACGAGTTTGCTCAGACTCGCAAACTC
>NW_017838412.1:0-815 GCF_001891065.2 Hippocampus comes
AAAAAAAAATTAAGGGATCCATGCCCTGCAATTGACTGTGTCGGCTTTGTTTTGACTAGAAATGAGAACGCACAGGTGTTGAGTTTGCATGGGTGTTCAAAATGTCCAGTTCCAAAATGAAAATATAACAATATATGGAGTTTTTAAATGTATTCTTTTAAAAAAGTCACCATTGTATATTTGCATTGTAAATAAGGATGTAGTGTGTCTGAAATTTCTCTTCCATCGCGACGAGTTAATGGAGCGAGATCAGCATGTGTGAAGCTAACTGTCCTTTCCTTGATTTGCATCAGATGACGACACTCGAGCGCCTCAGTAACTATCACACCTACACACAGTTCATAGTAAGCCATACTTGCATGAGGTCTTAACAACACGTGACACACTAATGACATCTTTTCACCCAGGATAATGATTCCGGACCTGGATGTGGTTATGATCCTGCTGCATGTATATACCAAAATGGATCTTGGATTGGATTTCATGGAAAAAAATCTGAAGGGAATTCACAGACAGATATCCTCCACCGTTTTTTTTGTAAAAGAGCTGTGTTTTCCCTGCATGTTTTCAAAGTGAATGAGGAAGGAAAATGAACATCTTTCGTGAATGATTCTGCACCTCACAATCGACATCTACTGCCGACACTCGTTGAGTTGAAAGTGCGTGTTGAAAGGTTGTGCAGAATCATCCGCCATCATCACCGATTTGCAAAAGTACAAAGGGCTACTTTTTACAATCTTCTACTCAATAAGCACACCCTCATAAACCTCAGCGTATGAAAATCAAAGGTTTGTGGAAATACGATATATCGTTCA
>NW_017838413.1:0-815 GCF_001891065.2 Hippocampus comes
AAAAAAAAAAAAAAAAACACAAAAAAATGTGTTGACCAGCGTAATGTGAGCCTAGCGTGACTGGCCAAGTCATTCCTAACTTAGAGTCACATTTTCCATAAATAAACATTCTTTATGTTTGTATACATTGTCAAACAACCAGGTCATCTGGCAAAGGTTGAATTAAGGAAACTGGACTTTTGTGGAAGTTGTTTTTTACTGTCTGAAAACTTCCCAAGAATTACGCCATTCTTACACTACTCTTATTTTGAACTTTATGCTTCATGTCTATGTCAGTATTGAGTCATTGGTATGAATCTGTGATTACATGAGAGAGTAATGTGAAGTTTGGAAAAAGCCCCTTCTTCTGAATACATTTAAGTGTCATTCAGTTGGAACACTCAAGCCACAACAAATTAGCCACCGGGTGATTCAACATTGATGGCGTGGAACAGTTGCAGATGAGCAGCTTGCTTCCTGCGAGGTGAGTCTCGTCACAGTAACATTTGTGCAAGTGTGTGTGTGGCATACATTCATCTTTTATGAGTGACGTTGACTTGTTGATTTCGAGCCAAGACAAACACGTGAATCGCCCCGCTTACATTGGAATCATCTGCTACGTGATTTACGAGATCATGTTTAAACCTGATCTTTTTTTCGCCCCCTCCTCAGTTTTTGTTGCGCTCCGAATTTAACGACTTTTCAAGGTTTCTTCAGAGGCAGTTGGCTCTGTAAGCACAGTTGTTTATAGAGAGTAAAGGCATTTCATGACCCTGCTTCCCCCTGACGTCGTGATAATGAGTATATGTCAGTGCCCTCGCTGTGATGTGATCCCC
>NW_017838414.1:0-815 GCF_001891065.2 Hippocampus comes
GTGAATGTTTGATTTATTGAAGACAGGAATTGTCCTTTCTGTGAGTCTGAGTCTGAATGCTTGTTTGTTTATACGGGCCTTGTGATTGGCTATCCAAATTCACATTCCACACAGGACATGAACGAACCAGCCAGTTTCGTTTCGGGCTCACTGGAGGGTTGTCCTGACACAGAGCTTGAGAACCCGCCGTACACACCCAGTAAGTTCGCATCACGACTCCCCTTGTGTGATCATCTCATAAAGTACGTACTATCGATATAATAGATTTAGATCAGAACAAAACAGTGTATGACATACATGATTGATATCACGTTCATGTGTATGGTAAATATTTGTGTGTGTCCCCCAAACAGGGGTGGTCGGAGGCCGCTTGAGTGCTTTCACTATTTGTATGTCGGCTCAGCAAAATGTATCCACTCACTACAACCTGCACAACATGTACGGACTGACTGAAGCTTTTGCCACACACAGGTTGGTTAAAGCAGCTCAGTGTTCCTCGGCTAGATTACGCTTCATCGTTTACGCCCTTCTATTGCATGGTTTATGATAAGGCAACGTCTTTTGGGGGTTTTTGGTCATCATTTTTTGAGTAAAATACCCTGCAATGTGGGAAAGGAGAGCAATGCATTCCGCATGTAAATGGACTTTGAGACCAAATGAAAGGACTATTATTAAGGAGCATCTGGAGCTCTCTGGAACACACTCGTGGACGCACACAACGTTGTGGAGTGGTCACATGTCGATACGTACTGTCATGTAGCATTAACACCGCACGCAGGAGACTTTTTACCTTGAATTATTTTTGGCTGAGGTGG
>NW_017838415.1:0-815 GCF_001891065.2 Hippocampus comes
TCCCATCTCTAATTTTTGACCCAAAAGGGCAGTTTCAAGCCAACTCTGGAAACTGATCACCAAGGTATGACGTCGTGCCCCGCCCACCTAAGATGGCGTCCGCAGAGAAAGGCTTCACGATTGACATCGGTTGAAGACATTCGCTTTGGATTGAGGCTTTTTGGAGCAAAGCGAATCTTCCAACCTTACGATGGCTGCTTCTTCAAACCAAAATGTCTGACTTCCTGTTCAAACGTCCTTTGACGGTCGACGTGTCCGTCCAGTGTTGTGAAAACGGATAAAACCTTGGCTGGGGGCAATTTTTTTTTTCCTTCTAAATTTCTGGGAGTACGACCCGCAGGGTCTTGCCCAAAGAATGCCGTCTTCATTCTTCTCGTTCTGTTTTCAGCACTGGGCCCAGAGACTTTGTCCTGCGCCCTGTTACGACAGACACTGCCACCCAACAACATGTTCTTCGGTGTAATTTTTGTTCTTTTTCACGACGTGCTACTGAGTGAGACGGCGCATTTTCAAATGGGCGCGTTTTCATGGCTTGCCATCCGTGAGGGTTCATTCGAGCAGCTGAACTCGAAGGTTTTGAATGGCCGACCATCGGCGGCACCCTCACCAGCAGTGAAAAGTTGCACTGAAAGAGCCGCGCCGGAATGAGGATGACGCTCGGCATTCCTGTTTGTGTAAAAAGCGTTCGGGGACTTTGGTGACTAAATTGAGGAGTGAAATTACAGTCTGGCTGAGGAAGGACGGGAATACACTTTTTTTAATTTATTTTTTTTAGCACACCCAGACCAGACCGCGAACCAGTAAGCAAAACCTCG
>NW_017838416.1:0-815 GCF_001891065.2 Hippocampus comes
TTTTTTTTTTTTTTTATTGAGCACATAGAGTGGTGGCTTGAATTTCGAATTAAATTTGTTCAGACATTTCGGAAATCAGTTTTCCCACATCAAAATGAACTGAAATGCCATTCATCTGCTCCGCTTGGTCTGATTTTGATATTTGGTTGAATAAAATTCCAATACCCAATTACTCAGATGATTGATTTTAAAAATACATAATTAGTAAAATAGCTAATTACAGGCAGAACATTTGGCTGCTTTACAATATTTTTTCCAATAGTATTTCTTTAATTACATCAGAAAAAATGGCAGATTTTTGTGGAATGGGAGAATTTTTAAATGGCATATTTAAGAGCAGAAATTGGCACATAACCCATTTTGGCCAAATTTAAAAGGGCTAATACTGGTCAATTAACTTGGTTTGATTCAGAAATTACATGCTGGTGTGCCTTTAAGGGGTGTGGCATAGTGTGTGACATCAGGAGCTTGAGTCGGGTTGGCCAGGTGGTGTGCATGTGAGCGTCTGGGCGTGAGTTGACCCAACTGGCTCTGCTCGCCCACATGCAAGGGCATTACGGCACGTCAAATTTTGGCTTGCACCGCAAAGCACAAACACAACCAAGCGATGGCTCAAAATTTGAAAAACTGGAGGCATTTGTAAGTTGAGGTACCACTGTATTTTACTGAAGAAAAATCTCACTGCATAGCACCCCAAAAAATGGATACACAGGTTAGCTATTGTTAGTCTAACAGCATAATTGTCTTAGTCGTTTTTAACTTACTGTCACGTACCAGTCTGCTAGCTACAAATTGTGTTGTTGTTGTTGTTGTTG
>NW_017838417.1:0-815 GCF_001891065.2 Hippocampus comes
AAAAAAAAAAAAAAAAGTACACGAAAAACCGGTACAGTGTACATTGAACCCTCACTATTTGGCTGTTTCCCGTATTTTTTTAATGCAGTTTTTTTAATGTTTTTTTTCTTTCTTCTTTTTAACAGTGCTTTGTGTTTTGCATCCCGATTGGCTAAGGGACTGTAGACCCATGTCAACAGTCAGCAGTTTAAAAAGTTTGTCTTTGTAGTGCATACAGTTGAATACAAGTCGAAAAGCATATGCAAATCATTGTATTCTGTTTTTAATTTACACTTCCGCAACATCTCAATTTAATTCAAATTGGGGTTTGTCAGTGGAATTACAAATACTGTTTCAGTGGTCGTAAATAGTCAAAACTGTCAGAAAGAAACGTATCGGGAAGAAAATGCACAAATTCAATATTGGGTCTCGAAATGCATCAATAATCTGGAATTGATTGGAAGTGAAATGTAGACCCCGAAATCAAAATGGAGTCAAGTCTTGAGGTGTCAATAGATTCCCACCCCTAGTAAAAACGTACAAAATCACAACTGGGGGTGGCATGGCTCAGTGGTAGATTGGTCGTTTCCCAACCTGGAGGTTGATTGTTTGATCCCCGGCCATTGCAACCCTGTTGAAGTGTCCTTGAGATAGATACTGAAACCGCAGTTGCTCCTGGTGCTGCGTCACCTGTAGGTGAATGAGCTAACAGCGTGAAGCGCTTTGAGTAGAGAAGCGCTATACAAGTGACAGCCCTTTAACCATTTACCAACTGCATTGGCAACAGCATAGCTTGGCTTTCAGACCAAATGTAGCACAATTACCAGTCTTCAATG
>NW_017838418.1:0-816 GCF_001891065.2 Hippocampus comes
AAAAAAAAAGAGAGAGAAATCAATCAATGACGAGACAGTGTGCTGATACATCAAAGCAAAGATTTCTATTAGTGAGCCGCAATTGCGAAGCACCATGAATAATACGAGAGAATCAATAGCGCTTTGAAAGCATCTCGCCACTTAAATGACGACGATGGATTATGGTGGAACTTCTCAGGCTGGATGCCGGCCAGCGTGGTGAGCGTGGAGGTGGGGAGGCGGCGAGAGGGCTCAGCAGAGACACGAATGAGACAGACTTAACGGACGAGGATCCAACAGCGCCGGGGGAGCTTTGATGGAGGCTGCAGTGACTCACTCGGCTTTTACAATACAAAGTAAAATAGATCAGAGCCCACGGAACATAAAGCGCATACAAATTTTAAGGAAAACAGTGATGATACTTTGACCGCTAACGTTTTAAGAGTTGAAACGCAAAAGCGGACATTTCAATTTGGGGTGAGTGTGGAAAACAAATTCTGGTTTAGAGGTTAAAGCAAAAGAGTATGATAATATAATACAAACTAAGAGGTTAAGTGGCTGGTTTGGATTTTTTTTTTCCATTAATAAGTGAGTGAGGGCCTTTTGAACTAACCCTTAACCTTAATCAAAATTTCCCTTTCATCCTAACCCTTCTACAGAGAGAAAAGTCACACCGATGACACGGAACGAGTTATCCTCTTTGTTGCTGCTTCGTTGACCCACTTGATCCCGGTCAAAGTGAGCCAGGACAGACATGAGCTCACCCACAACCCAAATGAGAATAAGCAGTATAGAAAACGGATGTATGAAGCAGCTGGAAGTAAGACAATAATGGAG
>NW_017838419.1:0-816 GCF_001891065.2 Hippocampus comes
TGGCCCTTATTTGGAGTCTCAATGTCACATTGCCTGACACTTCATTTTTTATTTTTTTTAAAAACGTTTAATTAAATTACAACCAAGTGATTGGCACGCCGCAAAGCGGAAGGCAATTCTCCATCAAAGGAATACTTGATGCTCCGGGCCAAATATAATAATCCCACCATATGGAGTTGGCTCTGTATACCTTCAGGGAACATTTAGGTGACAAGACAAAAGACGCAAATTAAAGACAGAAGGATTCTTGAGCGCAGATTTTCCTCGGCGCGCCTTTTGGGAGTTGGAGTTGCCAAATGAAGGGAAGAGGGGTGCAAAGATTAACCAAATAAAAAAAGCTCACTGTTTCCATTGCCTGTTTTCTCTACTACAGTTATGGCAGAGTCTATGCAACAGCGGACCCGTATCACCATACGATCGGTCCTGCAGCCACGTATACCGTGGGCACGATGGTGAGTGTTTCCTCTTTCTTAGACCAGATTTGTTTTAAAGCGTCAGTTTATACGGTTGTTGGAAGTCACATATGACGCTCCTCCTAAACACGTGGATGTTAATGTGTCCCGGAGAACATGATGACGTGTCATACGACACAGTAAAGCGATATCCTTGGTGAATCATCAAGGAATATGACAACAGCCCTAAGGTTGCCGATAAATTGTCACGCCTGTGAAATGTTTTCCCACTCGATGTGCCCGAATTTTAATTTGAACGTGAATCATTGCCACTTCAGTAAATGAAAAAGGGAAGCTGCTGTATTCTCCGACTCCCCGATCGCATAATATTTGGCCTGAAGCTTTTTTTTCTTTTTTTTTTTTT
>NW_017838420.1:0-816 GCF_001891065.2 Hippocampus comes
TAGCTATCGGGTACTTTTGCTCGAGTGCACAATTAGCGACGCCTGTTGATCTTCAAGTTAGAGCGAGAGCATCCAAGTCGTTTCTTGGCGCTTATTCAAAGGGATTCAAGAAGAAACTAGTAGAGCAGAAAAGTCATCACCACATGTATAATACGCAACCTTTCTAAACAATAGGACACGAACATTTCTGACATATCGTTTTGCGGGGGACTCAAGTATGAGAACGACTTCGACGGCCGTGCCACGTTACTGTCTTGCGTCGGGCGCGTGTGCGCCTCATGCAGCAGGTGCCACCTGCTTGTCGCCACCTGCCAGCCACGTTTTGCGGCGAGGTAAAGATCAAACGCGCTTCTGACGAAAGCGGAACGTGGCGGGCGTGGGGCTTCCTTCCTTTACTTGGGAGTCCGACAAGATGCGGGGCAACAACATTTGCCTCTTAGGCTGTCAACACACGCATTGGGGGCTTTGAAGCAAAAGCAACATCACATGCCGCAGCATTGACAGATCAAGTTCATTGATAAGGAGGAAAAGACCACTCTGGTCACATCGGATGTCTGCATCGAAAAAGGTAGACGCAGTTGAACGAGTCATGTCAGCCATCAGCCGGGCCAGTGTTTTGTTTTGTCCCCCCTGCCCCCCTCCCTTCTTCCACATGCCAATGCTATCCTCACTGGAAATGTACATTTAAACAAACAAATTGTACGAGAGGGGCCACAGCCGAAAGCAAAGGAAATGGTTAAAGTGGGTGTAAGCCAAACACAATGTACGCATTTGTGTATAATCAAGATGTACTTAGGTTTAAAAAAAAAAAAAAAA
>NW_017838421.1:0-816 GCF_001891065.2 Hippocampus comes
TAAACAAGTGAACGAGTTAGTAGTTGGCGCGTCTATTTCCGTTGCTCTCCTGTTGTACGCGTCAGCGCTGTGGGGATGGGCGTCGAGGCGGGACTGAGTTGCCGTCACTTACCTGTTGTCTTTTCAGCTGGCTGTCCTGAGCGCTGTCCGTCTGACCGGCAGTCTGTGGGAGACCAGAGTTAGAGCCACCTGCCTGCTGGCCCTTCACAAGTACAACCAGCCAGCCAAAGCCTCGACTTCATTTTGACACGATGACATCTCTTCATTTAGATTGGTAACACGGATAAAGCGGCCACAAGTTCACCTCGGTCACGACTGTCCCAAGACAGGAGGACGCGGGGACCCCCCCCGCGGGTTGGGGTGACGCGTACCTGTTTGAAACGCGGCGGCACGCTCCAGCCGCAGGCCTGCATGATGCCGTCGTCGCGACGCATGTGCTCGCGCACCTGCCGGTACTGTTCCCGCCGCTGCTCTCGGCGGGCCAACAGTGCCGAGTCACTGAGGAGAGACGCAACACCGTTACTGGCCAGTCTGGAAGCAACGGGCCAGCCAGGTGGTAGGAGCGAGGAGAAAGAGAGCCAAGCGTTAGCGGGCAGCCAGCAACCGGCCTCACAGATAGAAAGAAGTCATTGGCCTCGCCTTAACATACAATATTTGACTGTGCCGAAATGCGTTTAAAATGGGCTTAAAAAGTTTCAAGCTCATTTCCAACTTTGGGGAGGATTACTTTATGTATGATGAACGGGGAGCATTGTAACTCTAATTTTGTCCCCTCATGCATGAAGAGACTGAAGCTAGCAAAAAAAAAAAAAAAAA
>NW_017838422.1:0-816 GCF_001891065.2 Hippocampus comes
TTTTTTTTTTTTCAACTTCATTTTGAGTTAGTTGATTAGTTGTAGTTATTACAACCTTGGTGAATACTTAAGCCACCTGTTTTGTCGCTCTCAGTTGTAAACAAACTAGGCAAAATTGTCTGACCCTGCCATGTTGTTGTTTCTCTATGAGAAGACTACGCGGCGGAAGCCAGCCGTGAGGCGGCGACAGAGACCAGCGGTGGCTTCAGCGGCCCCCTGGATCACTACAGCGGGCTGATCCGGGATGGGATCCTGCGGGAGGACGAGCACCAAAGAGCCGTGATGCGCAAACTGGACCAGCTGCACAAAACACTCCGCGGTTACAGCAACACGACCACGTCTATCTTCCAAAAGGTAAACTTGGATAATATTTCGTGACAGTTTCACAAGTTCACAAATCAGAATGAATAGAGGATGAATGCCATAATTGGAGATGAATTAGGTGTGGTAATATTTGGCAAAGAGTACTGATAAAATCATGATACAGAAATTGCTTGATAAGCGTAATTAGGGAGAAAAAAATGGCTGCCATATGTCATGATAAATCACAGAGATAATTGGCAATGATCCGATTTTGTGGCTGTCCTGTTACTATCGAATATTCTTAAGAGTCGATTTTTCTCTGGATTACCCCATCGTTCATTCAAAGAATCAGATCAATTCTTTCAGTTGTCGATTCATCAATGATTTAGAACGGATAACATCTTGATACGGTAATTGCCGGATGGGACGAAAACTATCAACGCAAAAGATACAATAATTGGTGTTCGGATTCATTTAGTCACTCACGATACAATGTTGTGATATTATGTGAAC
>NW_017838423.1:0-816 GCF_001891065.2 Hippocampus comes
GCCCGCAAAATGCGAGATGAGATGAAAAGATAGACCTGACCTAGTCGGGGTTTATTGTATTAATGTCTGATGATGTCATGATGAAATGTGTCAAAATGGGCCACTTTGACAGTTTGCTGCCTTATTGTTTCTGGTTTGCTGTCGCGGCTTTTTTGTGTGCTTTAATGATGATCTGACTCTAAACTCTTCTGAGGGAGCAGCTCTGATGTTTGTACACAAACAACCGCGCAGCCCGCCGGACACTATAGGAAGAGCAAACTATTAAAAGTTTTAGCCCGCATTGTGTTTAAATACACGTGATTCAACAATAAATGGGTCGGTGACTTATACAAAATGAATTGTTTTATCTCGGGGGTAAATAAAGTATGGCCTGTAGGCCACTTATACTGTGATGGTTAGCAAGTCTAACTCAATTTTGTGATTCCGTGCGTTCGTCCACTCAGCGAGCGATTCATCTGTGCTCGATTAGTTTCCCTTATTCCTGGGAGACATGGGAGCATTACTGCGCTTGCGCGGAACTGCGTCAATAATCTTGTCGCCTTACGTCAAGGTAAGTCAACGCCAATGTTTATGCCGCCGCTGCTGTTTTCACTGGTCGGCATTCAGTACGCATATTAAGTGTTTAATGTTGATAGATATGAGGGGAAAAGCAGAAATAACCCATGTAGATGTCTTATTTAACGACTGAAATGCTAACGCCGACGTGAGCTAGCTGCTTGCAGCGGCAAGTTTGAAGGTTTCATTCGAAGTGCTTTAACTCTTCCGCTACCGGTTTAAGCTTGTTTTCCGTGTACGCTTTGGCCCACGAAGACGTCA
>NW_017838424.1:0-816 GCF_001891065.2 Hippocampus comes
AAACTTTCTGAACCCCTGTGGACTGACTGCTTTCGCTGGCGACACGAGACGCATGAGCGGGAGAAAAATGATCATTAGGTTCAATCACAAGTAACAAAAGAGGAGGAACACAAATAAAAGCGCACTCTGAGTAGCGGCGTTGCAATCGAATATTTTATGCAGTCTAATGTCAGGCTAGTGTATTTACCGCCAACAGCATGACAGTAATTAACATCATGATAGCAGCTGGAAGATTTTCAAATGTTCCTCGGTATCGAATGATGTCATCGCCCCTCAACCTGACCCAGGTGTTTTCTCATGAAAGCATTCTCTTCCCTGAACTTCCATAGGCAACTTTAAACCAAAAAGCACATACGGTTGATGACAAAGCAGCGTTTGATTTCCGAGAAGCTTTCCTGACGCATTTTTCGCAAAGACTGTTCATGATTTGGGAAGAGGGAGGGGCAGAGGAGGGTCCATTAGCCCTGGCTCGAGCTGCTGGCACTAAACCCTGAGTGCCTCCATTAGCCTTTGATTCCGCGGGACTGGCCGAGGTTTTATCGCGGTGCTCCATCACCAGATTAGAATGTAAACAGCGGGGAGAAGTAGAGCCTCTCCGGCACGAGCCCTGCGGGATAGGACAGCTCCCGTCTCTCTCCCACGGGAAATGTTGGTGTTAGCATAAGGAGGGCTGCGTGAAGATCGAAGATTAGGGCCGCGCTCAAGTTGTATTTGCGGCATTTTCGATGGCACTGGTTTAGTTTGGTGCTCATTCTGGGAGAAAGGAAAATATAGTGTGCGACCTAAATTCCGTGTTTTGCAAAGACGGAAAAAAAA
>NW_017838425.1:0-816 GCF_001891065.2 Hippocampus comes
AGAGGGTCCGAGGCCTCCAGCGGCAGGTCCATCACGTCTGCCGTCGCATCCGTCCCTGATCCTGGATCAGCCTTCCTCCCCTCCACCCCGTGTGCCGTGAAGATTTATGGCCTCGTCCCCTCAGACGGCCCTTTTTGCCAGAAGGCAACAGTGCCGCTCGTGGTGCTGAACTAACCCCCCCCCAAAAAAGATGAAGGACAAATAAAGAAATGAGGAGCAAACAAGAAACAAACAATCCACGAACAAAGGACAAACACACGAGTGATGTGCTCAGCTAAAAAAAAAAAATAAAGGCTGAACAAATGGGCTAAGCATGAATGACCTCATCATGAATGAAGGATGACAAAACATACGAAGAACAGATCACAAGTACGGGCAAACTAATGACAACGTAGCATCGAATGAACCAACGAATGAATAAAGGTACCGACAAACCAAATGAGCAACGAAGCAACTCAAGAACAGCGAAAGAAGAGCGTACAAATTCGGCACTAATTGACAAAGGAAGGATGAACAGGGACAAAGTGATGACGAACAAGCGCCAAACTGAGCGCAAATTAACTAACTAACCACGTACAAACGACGAACAAATGAAAAGCCAACAAACTCGACGCGTACAGACTAGCTAGCAAGGAACAACCGGAAACACACTCAGGGCAAATGAAACACTGAACCACAAAAGACAACTGAACAAATGACCCACAAACACGGGACAACTTTAAAAATAAGCAAATTGTGAACAAACACGCAAACGGCAAAATAACTAATCAAATATGAACGATAAATTAGCCTGGTAACGAACCACAAATGAACAAT
>NW_017838426.1:0-816 GCF_001891065.2 Hippocampus comes
ATGAAGAGACGTTCGTAAGCAGAGGTACCACTGTAGATTGTTAAAGATGGGGTTTTTTTCGGGGGTTATTGGAACATTCATTTCCAGAGCTTAAGAATTACAGACGGCGGGCACAGAAAAGACAGAGTCCGGGTTTCCCTGGTGCTGGTGGATCTGATCTGTGACTCACCGCTAAGGAATTACACACAAGGCTGCACCGGACCAAAGGAACACAAGACTCCAGCGGGGGACAAAAGGCCCAAAGAAACTCACTTCATCCCCTCCCCACTTCTCACGCAGTCTTTTGTGGACAGTGGAATGCCACGTCAATAGAACTTTGGAACCACCATCGGTTGGATTCATCATTCATTGTTGTCTCCGCCATGATGCAGGACCGGCCCTGAGTGACTCCCTCTCAGGTGCTCTTGTTGAAATCGTCTCCGCTTCCCAACCAGGACCAAACTTTTCAAGGAGACGTACGTTCGTCACTGAAAGCTATTTGGCTAACATTTTGGGGTGCTCGGATCAAACGCCTGTTGTGAGTTTTGCCGATCAACTTCTTGACTTGAGGAGACTTTTTGAGACTCCCTCCAGGGCAGACGTTCACCCCTCCGGGTCCAGGACAGAAAATGAACCCACCGCTGGCTAACCTCGCCATATTTCAAGCACCCATAAAGATGAAATACATTTCAACTTGTGTTGCCCAGATGATGCAACGATGCAGCTTTGCTTACCTTTTGGCTTTGACAAAAGATTTACCTTGTTGTTTCATTTCATACTTTCATCTGTGGGCAAGCCTTCCAAAATTCCAACTATTTGTGGTAGAAGCAACTTTTT
>NW_017838427.1:0-816 GCF_001891065.2 Hippocampus comes
CGCTAATCGGAATAAACAAACCAACACGTTACTATTCTATCTATCTCCAGTACCGCCAACAACAACACTGCCACCTCATTCTTATTTTTACTCATTCCAACAGTTGTAGGTGCCTGCGCTTCCAACAGTCCAGTGGACACTTTTACCTCTATTACAATTAATACAGTATACTAATTTTAATAGTAGAAATACAATTAATACTGCTAATCACTGTGGTATTATTTCTACTACTCTGGACGTGTTCTAACTGGGAGAGTAAATTCCTTGTGTGTTTTACGTACTTGGCCAATAAATCTGATACTGATTAATACAGTACACACGAGTTACCTATTGGCGGTGTACAGATAAAATCCATTTGAAATACAAGAAAAAGCTCAAGAATACTTCATATACATGTATACAGGCCGTTTATCACTAGTTGGAGTACTGCTCCTTCTACATGAGTATTATTGAGTTTACTGTGAAGTCTACACACTTTGTTACTGAATATCATTTGGTGTTTGCGGTAAAGTAATTTATACTACTTGTTAAGAGCCAGAGATGCATACATTACATGTGTGTGTTTGTGTGCGTGTGCACGTGTGTAGGGCGAGTCAGCTCACAAGCAGCTGAAAAAGCAACAACAGGTCGGGTTATTCTGGAAAGACGAAATGAAGTCAATAATCACTAGACTTGAGTCGTTAAGACATCCTCCAGTTGCGCACTCGTTTAGACATTTAGATAAAGTACCTGCCATTAGAGAATAGAACTAAAATGAGTAAAACTACTCACCCCTTTGAAGAAACTGGAGAGCGAAAGTGAAGGCGTTGGCAGAGC
>NW_017838428.1:0-816 GCF_001891065.2 Hippocampus comes
TTTTTTTCCCCTCAATGTCTACGTCTGTGTGGTTGAAGCCTCTCTGCATACGTTGCATCCGCAACAGCATATGATGCGTGTTTGAAATGCTTTTGCTTTTGGCGACTTGTGACAGCTCACCTGTGTATGAGCAAGCTTGGTTTAGATGATTGATCCGATTCTCCTTTAGCTTTTATGAGTGTACATCCTGATGCGTGCCCTTGCGCTTTTTTTGTGTGTGTTATGTTGAAGGGACCTGAGGGCTTGCCTGGCAAAGCTGGATTCCCTGTAAGTACATTTTCGCAGACATATCCACTTCATTGTCAGAAGAAATAAGTAATGCACACAAATTGTGCATAGTTGTATCCATGGCAAAACAAAATTATTTCTTTCATTAGACTTCCAGTGCGGTTAAAATGAGGCAACAGGCGTAAATGTTACCTGTGATTCTGCTTCCTGTAGGGCAGGGATGTCCAAACTATATGTCCGTGGTATATCTGCAGCGCGCCATCCATTCTTCAGTGGCCGCGACATATATTAAAAATGACATTTAACACATCCCACAAGGCTCGTTTAAAATAAATTTTTTTTTAAAAAAACAGGGTAGATGTGGTGCAGTCTTTGATTCTGGCCTCAGTCTTCCTGTGTGGAGTTGGCATGCTCTCCCTGTACGTGCGTGGCTTTTCTCCGAGGACTCCGGTGTCCTCGCACATTCCCAAAAACTGCATGGCAAGTTAATGGAACACTCAGAAGTTGTCGCTAGGTGTGATTGTGAGCGCCAACGGTTGTTTGTCTCTGTGTGCCCTGCGATGGGTTGGCGACCAATTCAGGGTGTCC
>NW_017838429.1:0-816 GCF_001891065.2 Hippocampus comes
TTCATGAGCTCCTATCTAGCCTTTTTTTTATGTTTCCCTGCTGCAACCCACCTGATTCTGTTCATCAGCAAGCTTCGCAAAAGCCTATTAATGCTCGCTCATTTGAATCAGGTGTGAAACATATAAAACAGGCTGGATAGGGACTCCTGAGGACCAAATTTGGAGGCCCCTCCCTTAAACTATGTACAGTGTGTGTGTGTGTTGCATATCATCATGGTAACGCACCACAGCCCCCATCCAATAGGCAGCACCCAAAGCGGCCAAGTCTGCAGATGCAGTGCTGGTCCGCCCTGGCCCAAGGCCGATGTTGAACGTGCCTACCAGGATCGCCAACGTCTACATAACAGCAACAATGCAAACAAAATATGACTTCATTCTCTCAAAGCCGTAAAAAAAAATGTTATCCCACTATGACATGTTTACAGAATTTTATCTCTGCTAGAGAGACTGGAAGAGTAATAGAAAGGCAAATAAGCACAGTACGCTTTCTCACCCCAAGGGCTGAGATGAGACACGCTTCTGTGTTAGACGGTGACATGCTGCCGCCAAGCCGAAGCGTCTTCCAGGACTTGGAGCCCAAATTCCAAGAATGATGGAACGGTTGTACACGAGTGGAAGCTGAGCGGACGGCTTTGCGTTTTTTTGGGGGGCATGAAAGCGGCCACCTGGTAAAAACTAACATTGTTATCAAGTGGAAATATGCTGAGAAAAATCCGCTATTGTTCCTTTATTTGCTCATGTTCTTTCCTGGCGCTTTTAAAATCATGCTTCAAATGTGAGCTTGTTCAAATGCAACAACATGCTTATAAAAAAAAA
>NW_017838430.1:0-816 GCF_001891065.2 Hippocampus comes
TGATCATCAACAATGGCTGATGCCATGTTGCAAATTGTGATCAATGTTTTTTTTTATTCTCGGTTTTTTTCTGCTTGTATAACGAGTGCGTTGGGCCAGATTGGTCTATTTTAATTGATGAAACCATGTGACGGTGGATAGTATGATGACTTCTGCGCCATGCTGTCTGCTTGCCATAGTGTAAAAGTAATACGTTTGACTGACATCAAGTGTAGGAATCAAGTGTTCTTGACTGGCAACAGATTCTCTTTGCAGTTTGCATTTAGATCAGTTGTAGTTTGTTCTTGAAATATTCTGTGACCCTAAGTGACTAGTGGCAGAGTATAACGGGAACACGGCTCTCATGTGATAATGGCAGGCAAGTCACAGGCATCAAAATCTTTGCCCAGATATGGAGGTGGCCTTCTGCACTCATACTAGTAACCCTAATACTAACGTGCATCCCAATGTGATACAATTATTGATGATTGCGTGGCGTTGCAGTGTTTGTGCAGGCTCCAGCTGCACAAAGCATTTTCCTGCGTTCCAAACGAGCAAACTACTTCCTGGTGGAGGAGATCCTGCAGGGCAACCTGGAGCGGGAATGTCACGAGGAGCGCTGCACTTTTGAGGAGGCCAGGGAGTATTTTGAAGACCACGACAAGACGGTCAGCCCATTCAGTAGTGCATCACCTGTGCTCGTCTTCTGCTTCAGGTTTCAAAATGTTTCTATCCCGACAGGTCAAGTTCTGGAGCACTTACGAGAGTAAGTTCATTACAATGAAATTTGCTGACTGGGGCTAGTTACAAATTGGGAAATGGCATGTTAAAAAAAAA
>NW_017838431.1:0-816 GCF_001891065.2 Hippocampus comes
TTTTTTTTTTTGCATCTGTAAATTCATCCCAAAAAAACAACAAAAAAAAACGGGGCAAAGGTACGCAATTGAGTCAGACACTGCGACAAGAGAAAAGCGCTCCAAAAACTAAATTGAGACACTTAAATCTCTTTCTCAGCCCCCCTCCCCACCCCGCAAAAAAAATCCCCCACAAAAAGTCAATTGAAAAAATATTTTGCTTTTGATGCGATGAATAAATATTTAGCCTCTGGGATGACTAGACACAAGATTAAGCGACTCGGACAAAATGAGAAGAAAGGCAGCTGAAGACGATTTATTCGGTATCAAATAAATGCTCAAACAACATTAGCATGAAGCGCTAGTAGAATGAATCGAATACTAGTAGCAGGCAGTTGTCAACGAACGTGCCGCTCGTAACGTAGTCGTCAACAAAGTTGTTTGGCTAGTAAGAACAAAGACCGCTAGTAAGAACAGAGACCGCATCCTTGGTTTCCTTGAGGTTCATCTTCTAGTGCCCTCTTTGTCCCCACGAGTAAGACAATTCACTGCACTAGTAGACCAACTGGTTTGCTAGTGATATTTTGTTTTCTTAATGATATTTCTGCACACTAATCGCACAACTTTGCCATGCAATTAAGGACATGTTACGAGGCACAACTATGCTAGTAGAACCTTTGTAGATGTTAGCTAGTGGAACTAAATAACATTGCTACTCGCGCCAACGAGCACATGGCTGTCTACTAGTGCAGTTGGGCCTCAGTGTAACCTGCACTTGCACTAGTGTGCAGAAATGTCGTACAGTAGTGGAAGGCGGCAGTGGGCAAAAAATGACTC
>NW_017838432.1:0-817 GCF_001891065.2 Hippocampus comes
TGAAGCTTTTCAGTAGCCTTTCATTGGCGAGTGAGTTGCAGCAGTGCTTCATCAAGGGGCACAAATCGCAGACTCCCTTGTGATACGATGTTTTCGCAGTGATACCGACAGCGTCACGATCTCGTGATTGTGCGACATGTCAAACATCCCACCCCAGGCATTGCGTAATTATACACAGGCGGAGTCCCATCTCCCCCAAAAATGACTTATGTTGGATACTCTTCCTGATACGACGCTCTCTTTTATCGAGGCTTGGTCGTGGTGCTGAAGGTTGGAACAGTACATTGGCCAGGAGGTGAACCCTGATTGGTAGAACAAACCCTATTACGGCGGGGGTCATCATGTTTTTCGTCAGCTGTGTCTCATTTATTTCTTTGCTTCGATTAGCTGACACACATACACGGAAAGAGACAATCTATTCATCCGAAACTCTGGGATCGGAAATATTTTGTTAGCGTCTTAATATAATCGATTGGAAGTCGGATTGGGTTGGGGGGCTGAATGACTTTTGAAAGAATTTCATTCTCCAACTTTTTATATCCCCGTCAACCGAGGCCGATGTGAAGTCTAACTGAGAAACATACTTTGCCACAGAGAAAAACAATCCCTCTTTGCACCCCATTATTGCCCCTTGCAAAAAAAAAAAAAAAAGCAGTCCCTCCAGCCCATTACTATGTTCATCCTCTCAGCATTTGACAGGTGGAAGTACAACGTCGGGCTTTATGTTTTAATTATAAAGAATTCCAGATGTGAAGGATGAGGAGGGGTAGGGGGGCTCATAAATTAAAAGCAGAGCTACTCAAATGTCTTTTTTTTT
>NW_017838433.1:0-817 GCF_001891065.2 Hippocampus comes
GGTTCCGATTCCTCTCATTTAACCCGTTCGGTAGCAACCAATTCTAGAGCAAGTCTGGAAAGACGTTTCAAAACGTCTTTGGGAGCGAAGGAGTAAAATCAAACCGCAACTGAGCGACCCGAACCGAAAATGTCCGTCCGGCGTTCATCGGTCAGCGTGAAGCGACTCCGATCGGATCCGTTTACCACCCCCCGGGGACACTCACCGTCGCAGGTGCTGTTGCAGGCGTTCTGGCTCCATCGGGCGGTGGACTGACAGAAGTAGCTGTCCGAGAGCTGGAAGAGGCCGTGGTAGCCCAGCGACCACTCCATTTGAAACAGCTTGCCGCTGCCGTCGTCCTCGTCGGCGCTCAGTTTGTCGTCGGCGATCACCAGCATTTGTTCATCAAACATGTTCTCTTCCTCGTTCAGGAGTTCCATCAGCTTCAACCAGTCGTCCAAGTGGAAGTCCATTTTGCTGCCCTGATTCACATAAAGGTACTCGCCCTCCTCATCGTAGGTTTCTTCTGCCCCGTCCAATAGTTCTTCTTGTTCTTCTTCCGCTTCAGGTTCTTCTTCCTGTTCCGGTTCCTCACCTGTAGCGTCGTCTTCCTGGTCCTGGTCTTGGCCATCGTTGACCTCATTGAGGGTTTGGTTGGAGTTGACGCTTTGGTTGCCGATGCCGCTTTGGTTGACGGGCGGGGCGGCGGTGCTGTTGCTCAAGGGAGTCGGAACGGTGGCGTTGGAGTTGACCGTTTGGTTGCTCATGATGACGATTTGGTCGGCGGCGGCGGTGCTGTTGGTCGTTGGGATTGCGGCGGTGGTGGTGGTGGTGGCGG
>NW_017838434.1:0-817 GCF_001891065.2 Hippocampus comes
ATGTTTTTGTTTGGTTGCTAGTTAGCAGAATGATGCAAAGATATTGAATATGATTTCCAGGAGAGATTGTTGAGCACCAAATATAAGGGCCAGACGAAAAAGAAAAACAAAATGCAATAAAATAATGAGATATACATTTGGAGTTTCACTCATTCCCACTACCTTAATACATTCACAGATGTCACATGGTCAAACAATTTGCATCATGGAGATCCTCTGCAGGCCAAGAGAAGAACAAAAATTATTTGGCAGGAAATCATGTTCCCCCGCAACTCCGATGAGGGCAAGCGCTCCAGAAAATGGATGAACGGATGCACACCGAGGAGGGATGTTACAAAAGCTAATGAGACACGGATCAGCAACCCCTCAGAATTGACCAAGATGGTCAAAAGAGATAGTGCCCGGTGACATCACGCATCAGAAAGGTGATACTGCCTCACCTCCCCTGTTGTGGTTCACTCATTTGGCAAAAGTAGTAAAGATGGAGGCTGGCAGGAATGTTCAGACCCTTATTTGGGGATGTGGCACCGTTCACCTAGGTGGGACATGAAAAGAATGAATAATTGACTCAATCCCGTTGCATCTCTGACCGAACATTCCTCGGAGGTGACTCAGCATTCCAAGATGAGGGTGTTTGTGACCGTTGGGTTTCTATACGACCAATCCCCTATTTGTGTCATTCCTGTTAGATTTCACAGCCGTCGGATATCAGATGGCACGCCGGATGCCGATTACGATCCGTGTAGCCCCTATGCGACCGACCCCCAAACAAATGACAACAGCTTTTGACACAGCCGCAACAGAAATGTCCTTCCAT
>NW_017838435.1:0-818 GCF_001891065.2 Hippocampus comes
TTTTTTTTTTTGCTGTCTCCTATTTCGCCACAAGATGTCACTAAAACGAAGCTCTGAGTGATGAGTCAACCCATTTTCGATCAAATTGAGCCACTGGTTCCTTGCTTTGCATCGAACCTGAACATATTTACCGTACACGCAATGCACTAAACGCCTTCACGTGGTTTTACATCAGTCCCGAATCTTCTCGCTAAAACTTGGGAACGGGTGATGACGTAATAATGAGTCATAACATTGCTTAATAAGAGTCATAAACGTTTGTTTCCTTACCGTCTCCCGCTAACAAAACTAACTTTTTGTTGCTGCTAGTAGGAAGATGAGGAATATTATTATCACATCACGTATTAGCATTAACACACTACAGTACTTATATTATCACTGGCGTATTGCGAAAATAAACGGAGAAGGTTCAGTGTTTGTGTCGCGGTCTAATTGCGTCATTTCATTTTTGACAGTGTCGCCATGTCAACCAAAATACACACGTTTTAAAGTCATTTGCAACCACGCTATGTCGTGATAACACGATTGAATAAGGAATACTTGCTAACAGAACTACTTGGTCGGTAGCTATATGTCAGAAGTTATTTCCTGCCAACAAATTAGGAAATAGGCACATTCAGCACATTTAGCATTGTCGGTCACGAAACCAAAACTTACCTTAACCTGGAATATGTCGAGAATGAATACAATTTTAAATACTAAGAACAAGTGTCCAAGACGAAATAATAGTTTTTGCTGCATGTAATACTTCTTAACCTCAATCGATGAAACCAACCAGTATTTTCCGCTGTAGTGCAGCAAGAATAATATGGATACTC
>NW_017838436.1:0-817 GCF_001891065.2 Hippocampus comes
AAAGACGTTTTGAAACGTCTTTTCAGACTTGGTCCGGAATTGGCTAGTACTGAATGAGTTAAAGCTGTGTTCGCCATTGCTCCCACGCCGCTCGCAACTTCACTTTTGACTCCGACTGGAAACTTTTCTTTCGGTTTAAAAATCACAGAAGGTGGCCATTTCTGTCCTTTCTCATGCGCTGTTGTGCATATCGCTGCCGTGCTGGTCTTCTGTACCGTGTGGTTCATCTCATGTAGTTGGGCTGGATGTGTTTATCGGCAAACGTTTTGTTGGACAGTATTTCGAAATGCAAAGTATGCTTGTCCCTCTTCACTTGCCGTAGTCCAAGCGGGCAAGCTCGGAATGTGGGGATGGGTTGAGAGAACAGGAATGGCCATGGAAGCCAAGTGAGGCCGGCAGAACAAAGGATTAAAATCTCCAAGGCAGCGTTTTTCGCTAACGTAACGCAGAACGTTAATGTTTTTACTGCAGTACGAGCGGAAGTTGGCCATCTTTTTCGTGTAATCCGCCAGATGTTGCAACGCCACGGATGTCCTTGCCCTGATGGGTAGATGGCGCCGTTTCATAAAACCAAAGCACCATGCGTTAGCCGATCTTGAATTCTCTCGCGGCTGTTCGATTCCCATGCTCCTCCGCGTAACTGATAGCTTGCAGTTCAAACTGTTCTTCGTAAGCGTGTCTCTTCGTAGGTGCCATTTTTACACCTCCTGGGGGCGTGCCCTTAGTGTCCTCTTTCATGCCCACCCTTCCCACTTTAACATCCGCATGCTGTCCTCGAGTTCCGTCCGCCGTTCCTCTCTATAAGCAACATCAGTTC
>NW_017838437.1:0-800 GCF_001891065.2 Hippocampus comes
CACACACACACACACACACACACACACGCGTTCATGGGAAGATGTACTAGATAGGGAAAAAAAGTCTAAAGGCAGACCTCCTTAAGTCATGTAGCAATCATTGGATGTTGAAAGACTGTGAAGGGGCATTTGTGTTTGTTCTTCATGGAAAAGGCATATTAAGCAATAGGTCAGAACAACTTTAAAAATACCCAAAAATGTAATTAACATGCTTGGAAAACATGCTGTAAATCATAACATTTAATTTAAGAGCCATACTGGTAGCAGTAAAGCGATTTTCAGAGTAAAAATGGTAAAAATACAAACTATTTGTTGAGTTTTGAATGACAACTAATGCCAATACTTTGAATACTCAATTTTCAAAATGAAGGTCTTCACCATTATTGAGCCTGTATTCCACACAGAGTGACAATATTTGTCACCTTCGCTGATGAAATGAAATGATACAATTTATACATGTTGGCAAACTCCCCATCCAATCTGTTACTGCATTTCATGGTCAAAGACTTTTTACGACGACTTACTTCTTAAAATTACAGAATCTTTGTTGTTGAATCCAATCAGGGATATCCTGGCTGCACCACTGAAATTACCGCAAGCTATTTCAATGGCAACACAGAAAGAGGAGCTGGAGATCATCTCTGCTATGTGTACAGGTACTGCAGATACGCGCTGTATGTTGTTCTATCGTATACATTTTAGGATGGACTGAACTGAAAAGTTCTTAAATTGTAATACGTACAGACTGTAGACAGTGACATATTTGTAAAAGTAGGCCACAATTCTCACAAACAGAAATC
>NW_017838438.1:0-818 GCF_001891065.2 Hippocampus comes
TTCTGTTACTTTTGCAATGCCGTGCAGAAACTTCCCACGTGCGCACAATGCGGTGAGTGAAGTTGGGTGAAAATATTTCATTTTAGCTCTTTCGACGCAATCGAAGGGATGTGTTTGTTTTGTTACAAGGGAAAACCAAGTGTATGAAGACTTCAGACTGTGTCATCAAACACCCTGGCATCAACAGCACTGGGATGGGAATGGTGGTAAGTTGCAGTCAAATTTTGCAACACTCGCACTAAAATGGATTCATTGGTCATTATTTTACATACAAACATCCAAAGTCTTTTGTAAGAAAATAGTTGCCACTAGATGAGAAATTTACGCAAGAAAAAAATAATCATGTGACGAGAATTGTCATAATTTTACAAGAAAAGGTGAGAATAGAATAGAGCAATTAAACACACAAAAAAGGAAGAAAGTCGTAATTTTGTGAGAAGAAAGTTGAGATTCACCACAAGGAACCGTAATTTTAAAAATGTGTTAGTTACCAGATTAAGCTTTTGTGAAAAAAATGGGCATACATATTTCTAGTAATATTTAACATGAACAAGACAATGTTAATTGTCCGACCCTATTGGAAACGGTTCATATTGTCAAATGAATACGTTGTACTGCCGGCTTGTTTTTGTGCCGCTAATAACATTTTGTGGCCGCTAGGGGGCAGTGTGCGACTTCTGTGAAGCTTGGGTGTGCCACAGCAGGAAATGCCTGAGCACTCACGCCTGCGTGTGTCCTCTGACTGAAGCCGACTGCATCGAGTGTGAACGCGGTGTGTGGGACCACGGTGAGGACGCCACCCCCTCCCCTGATACCCC
>NW_017838439.1:0-818 GCF_001891065.2 Hippocampus comes
TTTTTTTTTTATATAACAGAGCGAAGGACAAACAAATCTGTTGCAAAAGGGTGACCTGTTGCTCATGAATCTGCATTTGCTTGTGTGTTTGCGTGTGTCGTCTGGGAGCAGATAAAAAACGCGGCGGCCAACGTGCTGAGGGAGACCTGGCTCATCTACAAGCACACCAAGCTGATGAAGAAAATCGACCACTCCAGAGTCCGCAAACACCAACGGAAGTTCCTGCAGGCAATTCACCAGTGAGAGCACTCACAACTAACACACACCCACTCTCTCTCGCACACACACACATGCACACGATAACGCTACCTTTGAAGTCAGTTGCATCCACCCACGACTTCAATGAATCATCAGCGGCTGAAAGTTCATCCACTCAAATACAGTTGTGGGTAACCGACATGCATCATTCCGTGACAAAGACTTTGATCATCATACCTAACGCACTGATTGTAATACGAGCGCGTCGTTCATTCTGGCAGATGGAGGGATTCCCCCCGTTCTGGGATGTCCAGGCTGCAATGGGCAATCACATGCCATGGTTCCACTGTGTACAATGTTCGTTTCAATAGAATAAAGGTCCATTTAATGAACAAAGCACCGCAGGTAGACTCCTCCCAGGCAAGTGGACATGTCGGTGGATGTAGAATCCTCCGCAACAACGACCTTAACTTTCTTTCGCGGCCATTTCGCCTACTCTCTGACCAGCAGAGGAGGGGGCAAGGGGAGAGGAGAATAGGCATTAAAACAGGCCAAAATCCACACTGCAGAGGGCGATCGTATGATGGTGTGCAATTGATTGTTGCTTAACCCGCAATAAA
>NW_017838440.1:0-817 GCF_001891065.2 Hippocampus comes
CATCCATCCATCCATCCATCCATCCATCCAATAGCTTATTTGAAGTTAGGTCGCAGGGGCAGCAGTTGACGCAGAGAAGCCCAGACTTTCCTCTTCATCCATCTCCAAACACAAAGCATTATGAATTTGCATTATAAAAAATATGTACAATGGTTTCTTAAGATATGACTTTAATTTGTTCCGTGACCATACTCGTAACTCCAAACACTCCTTTCGCAAATTGTCTTTCCTTATTGAAATAAATGGATATGTCATTAATCCGTTAGCCTCCTCACCAAAAAACTACCAAAAAAGCACTGTAACACCGCTGTCGAGTCTATTTGTTAGGCGATCTATCTCATGATAAATAGCATTTTGTTAACAGACTTCACTTATCTGGTTGTTTTGAATACACCATGTGTAATTCTCTTTGTTTTATGTGTAGCTTGCCAATAAATTTAAGATGTGAGAAGTATTAAACTCGTGAAAGCCTCTTTTGAAAAGACCTGTTCACTGTGGCAAATTGTTTGAGTGTGCTGAGTTGAGTTCATTGCCACAGTCAAGCATTCATATCTCAATTTCTGTTGGCAAGTCAAGAATTTGCAAGCAGCAAATCCGGATTGAGTGGGGGAATTTATTTTCTAAAATAAAATGAGCATGCCTCAAGTGACCCAGAAATTACGGATGGATCAAAACAATGATACATTATTTGTCCTAAGTACAAATATTTGTACTATTCAGCTGAATTAGGATAACTTCTTAAGGCATACCTGATGATTTATCACAGCACACTATGTTGCCCCAGAGTGATTGGGAATCGCTGTTTTAGAAACGGTCA
>NW_017838441.1:0-791 GCF_001891065.2 Hippocampus comes
ACACACACACACACACACACACACACAAATTCCAGAATGGGGTGGAGAATAATTCCAAAGGACCATTGAGAACCCCTAAAATGTGTCTTATCACCCACAATTGCGTTGTGGCAAGGAGGGCAGATTTTATCTCAGGGACTAAAACGAAAGCGCGCAGGCCAATAATTCCGATTCCAAAAGAAAACAAAAAAAGTATTCGAAAGGGTAGAGTTGCAGTCATGACGTCAACTTTTACTCTCATGAACGTTGGGGGCCAAACTTGGGCTTCTTGATCGTTATTCTGATCAACTTTTTGGCACGTTCGATTGGGGATGAGGAAGATAATTAATGACAATCGTTTCATCAGCACCAAGAGTGACAAAGTCAACCGCTGTCCACACGTGGCAATGGAAACGGACCTCTTACGCTGAAAATGATTCCAGCTTAGCATTCACTTTGATGATGTCGATGTTATGGGAGAATTGTCACTTGCGATGCTGTTGCGGACCGCCTGAGTCACGTGAGGCGGGATGTCCGATTTGGAGAGCGCACGCGACCGATCGCGTGGGGTCAAAGCCGGCGTCGGGTTTCATTTTGCGCCGAAGCGCTTCAGACCAGTGATCAGCGTCCGCTCCGGACTTGACCCGGGCTGACCTTTTGAAGAGCGACATCAAAGCCGGCCGCTGATCGGCTTCTTTCGAGGACCACCGTGACGGGCAGCCAATCAGCTCGCGTCGCCGGGTGGGAGGAGGGCACACGTGAATGGAAGGCTTTGATCAGATGTCAATCTGGAAATGTTTTTTTTTTTTTTT
>NW_017838442.1:0-818 GCF_001891065.2 Hippocampus comes
AGCCGATCTTGTGTGTCCTGTGTCATCCCGGAGTCTCCCCCCAATGGGACACTCCTGCAACACTTCACCAGGGAGGCCTCCAGAGGGATCCTAACCAGATGCCAGCGCCACCTGATCCAGCTCCTCTCGATGCGGAGGAGCAGCAGCTGTACTCTGAGTCCCTCCCAGAGGACATAGATTCTCACACTATCACGAAAGGAGAGCCAGGACAAAACTCATTTCGACCACTTGGATCCGAGATGTTGTTCATTCAGTCACGACCTAAAAGCTTGTGATTACAGGTGAGGGGTGGGGACGTAAATCGACCGATAACACAAGAGTTTCGCCTTTTGGCTCAGCTCCCTCGTCACCATGACGGACCAATGCAGAGTCCAAATGACTGCAGATTCTGTATCGGCCCTTCTGTCAATGTCCCTGACCCTAACCGGCAGTCGGGGAAAAAAAGATTCCACAGCATTCTCGCACATTGGACGTGTCCTGTAATTTATGTGATTACTACTCTCGTCAAGTTGCTCATAATTACATTACTATTGTGCAGCGTGACAGTTTGATCGCACAATAGAAATAAACAGAATGAGGCAGCAAGGTAGGTACTTCTCTTTTGGCCTGACCTGACCTAGAAAGACGCAAGGAGGTGTTGTCACTCAAATTTCAAGGGCTTGGTCGCCACGGAAGCCAGTTTTGCACTTTTCAAAGCGGAAAACCGGAGGATTGTTTGGCATTGTGTCACACCGCAACCGGATATGTTGGACATTGTTCCATTGGGAAATCCGCCGAGGTGGCTGAAATCACCGGCGGCGATTATGAAAAAAAAAAAA
>NW_017838443.1:0-818 GCF_001891065.2 Hippocampus comes
ATTGGGATAAGAGAATCCTAACTTGCCATAAATGTCACAGTGAAAATTCCGTGACAGCCGCGCTCCCAAATGTTAGACAAATGCAGATCGTCCAAACCGAGTTTACTTCCTACAGTAGTCGAAACGTCTTTCCAGTTCGTCTGCCAGCCAGATGACGCGCAGCAAGACGTCACACCTTTTTACTGTTTTCTAAAAGGGTGCCTTGCCTTTCCCCACTGAAACGCTAACTGTCACTATTGATGTTGAATAATGGCCGTACCCTCACACAATTAGGCCCGGCCCGGATAACCATGAGCAAAACTATTGCGGGATCACAATATTGCATGAAACGCTTCTGAAATGTATTATGGTTGAACGTTTGGGCTAATAACTTTTCTTCAGTTCCACACGCTTCGTTAGGTACAGGACATGAGTAAAATTTGCGTGTGGCAACTGCATTTTCTCACCCTCAATGACTTCAGTGACGTTGGGCTGCATCTGCTCTGTGCGAGACGAGCCCCGAGGCCGATTTGTGTCGCGTCACCACGATAGAAACGGAGCAGAGAGCCCCTCATACTGGCTAGAAAGTACAAGTGACACAAATTGAAGAACAATGGACATAAACGGTTTATGCACGATCTTCCGTATTCTCGCCTCTTGCCCGCGTTTTGCATTGTGTTAAGTGGACATTGCCTCGCATTGTATGATGACTCTTGGATGGGCCAAGTTACCTCCCCGCTCCTTTATAATAGATTCAGGTGTGGAGTCATAATGAAGGCAAACGTAGACAATCTTAGATGGCGAAGGAATGCAATCTGCCATTCCCACGCCCGTCTTAA
>NW_017838444.1:0-818 GCF_001891065.2 Hippocampus comes
AAAAAAAAGCTCTGTTAGGACTTGAAAAAAAAAAGTGGTTGCGGTTAGATGATTTTGATAAAATTCTCAATGTAGTAATCGCTTGATTGCTGTTCCACTGCTATCATCATATTAACGAATATCATAGATTATTTGACGAAAATTAACAAAAATCTTTTCAGTCCTATATATATTTTTTGGTTATTCCATTTGTTTTTCCTGAACCGTCATTGTGAAAACAGGTGGACTTTTCTGAGCGCACCTTTCCGATATCAAAGGTTTCTATGGTGAAGATGTCGGTGCGACCAGTCTCAAAATAATTCCTCAGGTCGTTGTCCGAAACTGCCAGGGTTATCTTGCCAGTGTCGCCCCGCTCGCCGTAAAGCTTGACAAACACCCGAGAGTCGGAGCTGGCCCCGTTGACGCTGCCTGTCTTGATGGCTATGTGGTAGCTGACATCTGCAAGGGGAGGTGGAGGGAATTGCGAACAACCTCGAGTAATTGATGCCCCCGAAAAATATTTATAATCTGCTAAACCTGCTCATGCAGTTGCAAAATATAAGTAGAATACAAACTCACCGCAAAAACTACAATAAAAATAAACAGCTTACAGATGATGTAACTCTCCCCGCTAACAACCCAGGTCAAACTTGGCTTCTCCCCATCATGCAAAGCTTGTCTCTTAGTCAAGAGGTATCACTTCAACATACTTTTGGACATCATTGTACTCATTTTCTGTTCGTTTTGGAGACATCTACCGATTGAGGACGGTTCAGAACCAGCGCAAAAGGAATACGTAAGGGTTTCAATGAATACCTATTTCCCACAGGAAAAAAAAA
>NW_017838445.1:0-792 GCF_001891065.2 Hippocampus comes
ACACACACACACACACACACACACACAGACAGTATGTTTTTGTCAAAAACATACTGTCAAAAACTTTTTGAATACCTTACAAATATCGAACGGTACATTCATTTGAATGGATGTACTACTCTGTGTGAATGCAACCAGTTTCACGTCCATAAACCTTCTTTATGTAAAAGTGAACAAACTGTGCAGCTCATAAAAGCCTTTTGTGGCTTGGATAATGAGACACACGAAGGTTGTCTCAGCTTGATGGCCAACCACCATGGCAGTCAGGCATCAGAACTTTCTCTTCTTTGTCACGTTGACTGTAACTCCCCTATTAAGTACACCAGTCAATGATGAATTTACAGAAAAATGGTGTGAACACTGCAAACTACACAGAAGAACACAGCGCAGAACTGTTGGCCACAGGTCAATGAATTATTCCACACTGACAGTCCTTTGTCATGAAAATGATGTCCGTGAATTTGAGATGTTATGAGCAGACAAACAAAGCTATTTAGGATGCTGCATTGTACTCTGCTGCGGAAAAGCGTTTGTTTTTTTCATCATTTATTGCTCGTGTGCATGCATTAAACAGTTGTCCCTTGACAACCCAGCACGTTACGACGCCAGAACGATAGAGCCAAACTGAATGTTTACAAACCAAAGCGCAAGATGTCACCGGTCATGTGCTACAATCCGGTTAAACGAGTCACCTTCCTGTTCCTAAATAAGCGTATGAAGGAAATCTGATCCAGTATTTACGTTTCAACATGTCATTTGAATCTGCAAATGCCTGCAGTTTGAAATTGTAGA
>NW_017838446.1:0-819 GCF_001891065.2 Hippocampus comes
GGCTGACTCCAAAGTCAAGCGCACGACAGTCATCCAACCGACATGTGACGAAGGCATAAATGACCCGACCTCAAAGTGCTCACCGGAGAAAGGAGAGGCTCGACTTTTAGCCAGCTGCCGAAGATGATTGTGATCTTGATTCTTCTCAAGATCACCATTTGTTTTTGTGACTGTATTTGCAGAAGGCTAACATTTGGGGGTACCCGTGACCATTCTGTTCAATTGGCATCATGATCATTTATTCTATTGCATCCAAAGTTTGCATGGGCCTATTGTCAAGTTTGCAACTTTTGGCCCCAGGGTGTGTTTCCAGACGGCGCATTTCTACGTGGACGAACGCGCCTGCCCCCACGTCGGCGACGCGGCCGCATTCGCATCCGGTAACCTCAGCGGCGATTCGCCGAAATAAAAGCTGCCCCCAAAAGATGTTTCACGTCCGGTTTGCCTCCTAGACCCAAAAGCGGCACTTCCTGTGGAAGATTTTGTCCAACACGTCGCCGAGCTTCACCGAACGAGCGGATTTCAGCGCAAGTTTGAGGTACCTCCAGACTTTCTCTTGGTTGTGTCTTTCTGCATGAAAAAAAAGCGTGCACCTGCATGATGCCCGGTTGTGTCGTGCTTTTGTTGTCGCTTGAAAATCGTCTGCTTCAAAAAATGTTGTACGCTTCTGAAAAAGTTGTGTTTCATAAAAATGTTGCATTTTTAGAATAGAGGTGCGTGTTTCAGGGAAACGAGTCGTATATTGATTTCAGTGAAAGTCACTTTTTCTTTGGAAATATATATTTCTGTAAGTCATATTTCAGCAAAAACATTGATTGT
>NW_017838447.1:0-818 GCF_001891065.2 Hippocampus comes
TGAACCCGGTTCTAGACAGAGTCGTAAGTTGTGCATTACCTTTTTGGCGTCTTGAATGACAGGCATCACTGCCAACTGTGCAAGGAACTCGGTTTTCGTCAGTTGTAAATGAGGTTCAGATAGATCCCTGGTGACTGGGGTTGATTGGAGAGGATTTGAAAAGTCATTTTGTGAAACCAAGTCCTTTTCCGCATTTTTGATTCCTTTCTCATCCAGAGGAACCGTTTTACACGCTTGGTCAGATCCGGCGGAAAGCCCGGTCTCGCCAAAGTCCACGGTTTTCTCCGAGACTGGTTCAGACGCATTGGAAGGCGCGCAGGGTGACAAAGCAGGGGCCGCAGCCTCTCTCAAAGCGGAGCTTGGCACCGCCTTCTCTGACACAGACGAGACACTTGAAGTTTGAGCAACAAACACATCTTTTGTTTTGGGACACGCGCTGCTTGATGATGCAGCCGCTCCGGATGGATGCAGCATTGTCTTTGGTGCCTGGTCATTGACCAAAGATGAGGTGCCGTCCGGTGGGACAACTTCAGATTTCCTTTCACGAGAAAGCAGCTGTGAAACCAAAACTGATCCAGTGGACAATACCGGATATGATAGCCTCTTTAGTCGAATTACTGGAACGAGTGGAAAACACTTTTGCGGTATATTCACAGTTGACAATGTTGCTGCCTGCTGCGGCGGAGTTCGTTCTAAACTTTCACAAAGGCCCGTCAGCTGTGCCGAACCGTCTACCTGCGGGGATGACAACGGGGAGTTTATCGGTACGCTCCCAGCGGAGATTGCTGCTGCTTCTTCCCCACGAGGTATTTCTGAAC
>NW_017838448.1:0-819 GCF_001891065.2 Hippocampus comes
GGCATCAATCCAAAAATGAAAGGTGGGCACATTCCCGAGAGCCGGCGCCTTCCACCGAGCTTACATTGGTTGATTTTGGCGGAACCCGATGCGAGAAATTTCCTGGGCTCCCGAGTTGAAGAAGCGGCAAGCATCGCGGTGCCGGTCGGAAATCAATTGGACAGGAATCTTTCTTTCCTTTCAGGCCTCTGCGGCATCAGCTACCCGCGAGGGAATCGTCATCAGCGCGCGACGGCGGCACATCCGCTATTGGCGTTTCCTGCAAAAAGAACTGCTCGGATGCGTTCATCCACACCTAAAAGGAATTCCAAATACGTGTGGCGCCGCAACGCGCGGATGTGTAGCCCGCCGCCCTCGTGATGCTTCCCTGATTAAAGTTGACTTTCCATCCTGCGCCAGAGGGACTTTGATTCCACTTTTCTCCCAGATCCATATCAATGCAAATCATCGCAATTATCCCCCGTGTGCCAGTACGGCCGGAAATGAACGCCCGCCCACGGAGAGGTAATGCTCGCAGCAGGTGCAGCCGCCGAGGCGTAATGGCGGCGTTCCTCCCACACAGCGATGCGGCGAGGGGCTGCTGAGCCAGATCCACCAGGAGCGGTTCGCCGCCACTCATCACAAATGATCGAGCTCGCCGTCTGTTGGTAGGCAGAGCGAGCGCCTTCAATGAGTTCATACACCCCCAAACCCAAATATTCTGTCCATCCGTTTTCTGTAGTGATTGTCCTAGTTAGCGTCGCGTCAGGACACATGGAGGCAAACGGTTGACTGGTCGCCAGCCCACGTCAGGGCACGTCAAGGAAAAAAAAAAAAAAA
>NW_017838449.1:0-819 GCF_001891065.2 Hippocampus comes
TCTGCCAATCGTATGCTTCCGATTTTGGAGGAAGCTCTCGGAGAAGACTCTTTTCTGTGCAGGCAAACCCGCAAGCCCTGATCTCAAAACACCTTTGAAAAGAACTCGATCGGGCATTGTGAACGAGGTCCTCTCTCAGGTTCAACATCAATAACCTGAACAAATCTTGTGCTGGAAAAATGACACCGTCCGACATTTTGTCAAACGTCTTCCCAAATGAGTGGAAGTTGTTATATCGGAAAATGGAGGGGGGATGTATCACGCTGCATGTTCCTGGATGTCATCTGATTATGAAGCAGAATTTTTGTTTCCATCAAGTAGTAGGAGTAGGAGAAACGAGCACGACGCATGCTCGAGTGGCGTTTTTTTTTTCATCCAGTAAACCTTCACCAACTCATACGCACATTTGCACATGTAGCCATAGATCTACACGCACTTCACACAATGTGCTTTCACAGTTCCAAACACATGTACCAAACACCAACAAACGACTTCCTCTCCAGCAACCTCACCCGTGACCCCAACCCAACCTCCAACACCCCACCCCCACGCCCCTTCATAACTTGTCCTTCCTTCCTTTTTTACTTCGTCTTACCTTAGTGCTGCCGCCAGTTTTAATTATTAGGTGTGCAAACTCCCCAGGGCCCCCGAATCATCTCAAGTGTTGTGGTTTATACAGCGGCTTCAACGTTTCCTGTGATTTCCACCACCCAATTAAGCATTCAAAGCCATTTCACCTGTGTTAAAGTCCAGTGGAAAAGTTGTTAAAAAAAAATACATATATATAGAGCCACAACGGAAGCTAACTGCCCCCCCCCC
>NW_017838450.1:0-819 GCF_001891065.2 Hippocampus comes
AAAATGGAGTCATAAAGCCTGCCCATATTAGTCCCCGTGGATCAACGAATCAATCCTTGATTTTCCCCGCCTCCGAAATTCCGTCGCTCAAAGAAGCGACCGAGCTTTGTTTCATTCCAAGAAACCATCCAAAGGATGTTTGAGTCTAATCTCATCTCTTGTTTGAAAACCGTCTTCTTTGAAGGGCGACTAACGCGTTGACTTTTGATGCCAGCAGACATTTTGTTGTTTTCATTGTCTTCCTGCTATTGCACCGCGTCGCGGCGCTTCTCGCAGATTGTGTCTATTATGAGTTCACGGACGGTGACCTGCAAGACGACGTGGCCGTGTTTCCAAACCGAGAGTCTTATCAAGCCTTCGCGGTGTGTTATTTGTGTGTTTAGCAGTTTGACATATTTTACTAGCGCCCATGATGCCAGCGAAGAGTACTTATCGGGTAAACCGTCTCCGAATGGACGAATGTAAAGCGACTTTAGATACAACTTCTCGCCTTTCCTCACAGAGACCACTTCAGAATTATATTGATTGTCCATAAATCAATGAATGGCTTCGCACCAAGGCACTTAGCAGATCTCAATGTCAACCGCGCAGACCTCTCACATTGCTCCCGAGTCGTGTCCAAACACAGCAAAGTCAAATGCAAAACCAGCCAGATGAACAAACGACCAGTCAAAATTCCACATTAACAATCAAAATTTTTTTTGGTTTTTGTTTCCGCCTCATGTAATGCTCTATTGCTCCGTTTTTGCCCATGGACTCTTTCAGGCACTTTTGAGTTGCCTGTGCAGCGATTTAGCTTTTTTTTTTTTTTTTTTTTTT
>NW_017838451.1:0-819 GCF_001891065.2 Hippocampus comes
ATGCCACAAACGCCCCACACATAAAGATAAATAAATCTATTTGGATATACTCTGAATGGATAAATATCACTCATATACTCTTTTCATCTTTTCAACGATAAATCGGTCTCTCACTGATGGCACCATTGCATTCTAAAAAGAAAATGAGAACCCATTGTGATATTTTGGATACATTTCAAGTCCTCTGTCCTCCTTCTGTTCCCTTTTCCCACGCGTCCTTCTGGACGGGATCTCCCTCGACCCTCAGCACCCTGGAACGCTGCGAGGAGGAACGTTTGCTTTGTGCTTTGGGAGAGACAAACATTTACAACACCACGTCCACGTGTTCATGAGTTCATCTCCAACATCGACGTAGAAGGAGAGCAGCGAGGGTCATTACTGTCATCCGAAGCCCCCCTTGGGCGCTACATAGCTGCCAACTCTGGTGTAAAAGCGAGCGAGAGATAGGAAAGAGGAGTGAAAAAAAAAAGTGCTCACGGTACTAGCTGTGTTTGTGTTAGAATAATATTTTGCCAAGAGACAAAACATAAACACCATCATTCTTCTCTTGGCTTTGGCTTGGATGGGGATGACGATAATCAGAAGCAGCTCCCTCTCGCTTGGCTTCATTTTCAGCCGCGGGAGGAAGCGACGGAGCCACGCACCCTCTGTTCCCCTCTTTCACGTTTTGCCAGAGCGTCATGTCCCCCTCCGAGTCTCTCACACTCACAAACTCTTTTCTCCTATCGTGCCTCTGACAGGTCTTCCGTTCCTTGTTTTTCTGCTGTTGCCGCTCATCATCTCTGTTCCATCCATCCGTTTTTTGTTTTTTTTTTTTTT
>NW_017838452.1:0-819 GCF_001891065.2 Hippocampus comes
GTTTCCATGGCGATAGGCCAGCATACCTAATTTGAACACGGCGAAGATTAAACGCTGGCAGGTAAACGACGTCGGGTATTGGTCGCTGCAGTGCGAGAGAAGCAAAATCTTACTTTTCGTGTCCCTTTGACCGAGCCGAGCACAAGGTTTTCCATAATATGTCACCTTTCAAAGCCTGCAGGAAGGGACTTGAAAAGCGTTCCGAACCCTGAGGCGGAGTCACCGACCTCATATTGCATCTGTCATCATTTTGGATTTTAGTGCAAGTTCACCTTGCAACCCCGGTGCGGAGCACGGTGCAAAAAGCTGGCAGCCGAGACTTCTGGAAAACGACGTAGGCAAATTAATGGACTATCTTGGTCTGCCATTCGGTCAGAAGGATGCCGCGGAGTTTGGTTCCTTTCAAGCGCTCTGCTTTCAAATGTATTCATATTCCCAGCCATCATAGACACACCAGCCCCCAAAAGTCCACACGGAGATTACAATCAGACGCTTGTCATGTTCAATTTTAGAAGCGATTTGTCCCAATTGCCATCTCTCCATTTCCTCCTCATTTCATTCTTTGATGTCATTGTGATCAAAGGCGTGTGCGCTTTAGTTTCGTTCGAGTTGCAGAGGAGAGGACAGCGATTCACGACGACGCCGTTCCCGACAGGCCCTGGCACCGTTCGTTGAGATCATTTCGGTCCAAAACACAGATAGGAAACCGAAGTGGCGTTGAACAGGCCCCATTCTTTGAAACTTCAGCAGGTCGCATCGCGACTGGCCAGTTCAATATCCACAAATAGCAAGTTGGAAACGGCCAAAGTTGAGAGATTC
>NW_017838453.1:0-819 GCF_001891065.2 Hippocampus comes
AACATTTCTGACACAGCTCACGGTCAAGTCGGAGGGTTTAAAAACAATCGCCCAATCTCCTTCCTCCTCCTCCTCTTCCTCACGCTTCACTATGATAGCCTGTTTGCGAAAGAGCAATTTTGCAGGACGAGAAAAATGCTCGTCCGTGGCCTGAGATGAAGGTTCATCTTGATGGGTCTACAAGCCCCCCCCCATCCCCCTTATGTCGCTGTAAAGTGGAGCAAAAGGCATCTGGACAGCAGATTCATCAGCATTACTTGAATGGAGGAACCAGCTCATACAGCATTACGCGGCTGACAGGGAAGATGAATCTAGGCAAGCGCGCGCATCGAGGGTCCTCATAGAGCTTCAGTCACGGCCCCCAGTGAGGAACTGAAGGATGGGATGGAGGGCGCCCAGATAACACATCACGCCTCGTCGACAGGCCGCTTTCACGCGCCGTCCTGCCGAGCGCGCGGGACAATGTTGTGTTAGCTGCCAAAGTGGCGTTGACGTCGCTGACAAACCTCGGCGGCGTCGGGGCCACTCACTCACACTTTGGTCGGCAATCTGTCAGCGGGCTCAAACGGTCTGACACTGACGGCTTCTCGCTCCCATGAAAAATGTGCGGTCACTGGCACAAAAGGGGGTTGGGGCGGGGGGGGGCCTTTAGCCCTGTGATGACCGAGAGGAAAACGGATTTTCACCCATTAATAGCCATTGCAACAAATTGCCTTTTATATTTCCATCCATCCATTTTGCGATCCGCTTCTCCTCACAAGGGTCACGGGGGGTGCCGGAGCCGATCCCAGCCGTCTTTGGGCAGTCGGTGGGGGACAC
>NW_017838454.1:0-819 GCF_001891065.2 Hippocampus comes
CACACACACACTTGCAATTCCCCCGCACATCAAATGAGAGAAACTGTCGACTAAACACTTTCAGTGAGTGGACAAAAGGAGTGCTTTGGGAAAAACACTTTAAAAGGAAATAATGGGGAAGGGAAAGAAGGGCTGCTTGAGTCCCGCTCTGAGGGGCAAAGCACTCATCTTTTCACATACTTTTGTTGGTTACTAAAAAGACTTTTAAACAATGCGTGCTTGAGTTTCTCACACATGTGCAGCGGTTGAAACCAGGGAACAGCACAGATGATCTAAGACGGCAAGACGCATCGGAACAAGGTTTCACGCCCAAGTACAATCTTGGCTTTGGACTGACATGACTCTCCCTGCAACCTGCTGTGCCGGTGCCAGGCCTCTTCAAAGCGCAACTCATTAACATTCCTCTAATGAGTCTTTTCACATTTTTCCTAATTAACCACGCTCCTCAATAATACATGAAAACAGGACACCTCACGATTCAATTACACACGTATGGGCCTCCGCCAAGCACGTGCGGTAATCTGTATGTGGGCATGCCAAGTGGCGACGTGTTAAGTGTGCCAGGCGAGCAGTTCCAAGTGGGTATACGATATATGTGCCAACCGCCACATGAGCGTGTGCCAAGCGTGGCCATTGTGCGCGCGTGGCAGGTCGTGGAAGCGCGCATCCCGCTGGCTAATGCGGGCAATTGCTACTGTGTCAGCCAATTGGGCTCGCGCCCGCTCATGGCACCGGCAATTAAGATAACCGTGACGCCAAAGTGCAACATCAACGACATGATACGTTTCAGAGCATCGGAATGTTTTCAGGTGTCTACGA
>NW_017838455.1:0-819 GCF_001891065.2 Hippocampus comes
GTACTCTTGACTTTTGCAGATTGGGAGCATTCCATTTACCTTTTTTATTGGTCCTAAAAAAGTTCCAAACGAGATCCATGCTGGGATTCCAAGGGACTAACTATGTAATCAAGAACTTTCACATTTGTATCACCTTTTAACCGTAACTTATTTCGATGATCAAGTCTTGTATTTTGTTTGAATATCCTTGAACGACAGAGCTGCAGAGTGGCGCCTCGTTGGAGCACTACGCGCTGTCGGACAAGCCCATGGACTACCGCATCCTGCACGTGGATGAGGACCAGGACCGGATGTACGTGGGCTGCAAGGACCACGTGCTCTCGATGGACATCAACAACATCACACACGCCACGCAAAAGGTCCACCTCTTCATATTTTATTTCCAGTGTGCATTTCGATACATTTTTACGTCAGTATTTTGTTTGCATGATCCCGCGCCCATGTGACAAACGCGTGGCGTGTCTTTGTGTTAACACGGTGACGCTGAAAATTCTGCAGTGATATTATGCAAATGGTGAACATGTTGAACAAGCGTTTGGGGTGATCCAAAGGTGCCATTGAAGCACCCGAGCGCTTCGCCGAGGGAGCTCTCGACAAGCATAATTGACAACGCGAGGCACATTAACAGATGGAAAAGCGTTCCGTTTCCCCCTCCCCTCCGCACACCCCCCAGACACACACGTACGTACAACCTCCCCGCCCACCGCAAATTACGGGGTGCATTCACGGAGCGCCACCCTTTCCTTCCCCTCAACATGTGTTGGGCCCCTTTCATTTCATCAAAGCTTCTCATTTGCATATTCATGAGCGTCTGCTGCC
>NW_017838456.1:0-819 GCF_001891065.2 Hippocampus comes
CGGTTCCACCGCAAAATGACCTGGCACTGCGCCATGTGGTCGCTTTTCCACTACACTTTTTTGGAGGGTACGTGCGGTTACAATGGAATCGCGTTTCAGAATCTCCTCCGAGGTAGCTCTAAAATGCAGGCCGAGCGGGGCCGTGGCCTCACTATCCACGGCAAACAATCTCTGTTGAAGTTCAGCCAAGAGGTGTTTGATGGGGTTGAAGTCCAGTTCTTCCACACTAAACTATTCCAAGCATTTTTTTCATGGAGGGCTTTGTGCACTGTGGCAATCATACTGGAAAAGAAAAGGACCTTTCCCCACTATTGGAAGCATTCAATTGTCCAAATTGTATTGATTACTGGATCTGACAGAAACACAGAACCAATGCTGATACTGCCACTTACTCCAGTGAGGTATTCAAAACAAATCATGTACTCGGGCAAGACGAGTTCATTGTCAAAGACAAACCACTTTCTTCCTTTAGGAATGGTCGTGTGTAGTCCATCTAGATGAAGGGAGAGAAAAAAATATGAGCATGCTGAATTAAAACAAAAAATTTCTTGAGTATGTGATGTACCTCGATGCTTGGTGTGCACACTGCGATATACAGAAGCAGCGCGGGGATAGACCCTTCTGTTGACCAGTTCTCCCTCTTTGATTGGAACGCTGTGGCCCAGAAAAACTTTGGAAACGATAACTCGGCCTACAGTATGAACATGTAACATTTAGCCATAGTTACTTATAGCTACGATTTTATTTTCCGCATTGTGAACCAAATTCACCCACCAGATCTGAACGGGATTTTATCCGTTCTGATATTGTAGCACCCTT
>NW_017838457.1:0-818 GCF_001891065.2 Hippocampus comes
TGTTATATCGTCTGTTTCCGCAATGTTGGAATATCCGTTGCTTCCACGGCAGATGCTATTCGTTAGCCCGCGTATGGCGTTTTGCATTTGTAATCTTGTGATCGTCCAAACGGGTTCATGTTGTTTATTGACCAATACCGCTCTGATAAATCATCCTAACTTTCATCTTTACAAAAGAAGCCTCATTGGCAGACTTCTCGATGCCACTCGCGTTGGTACGACTGAACAATGAGATAAATGAGGATAAAAATAAAGCGGCGGCCTGCGCGGGGACGCGAGCGGAACATTTGAAGGAGCACTTCACAGTGGGACCGCCTTTTAGTGCGCGCAGACATAACACAGACCAGAGGGCCCGAGTGACGCGTGAGGACGCCGCCGCCGCGCTGACGGCGGGTCCACCTGACGTTTGCTTTGCTTGCAGGAGGAGCAGGAGGCAAGATGTCATGCACGGAAATCCGCTCACGCAGTGCCGTGGATTCAATCTGAAAGGTGACTTTGCGCATTGGGACTTATACAGTAGAAGTCATTGCAAAAATCATTTGGTGTACTTTGAGATTAATGTATTTATTTTTTGGGGGTGTTAGCCTACCGGAACGCGGCAGAGATGACGCAGTACGGCGTGCGGAACAACACCACCTTCCTGGAGTGCCTGCCCAAGCCGCCTCAGGCGTCCATCCGCTGGCTCATCCACAGAGACGACGACAGGAGGAAAGAGGTCAGGTCATGTCCCAGCGTCCCCGCGGCCACTTTCACTTTGACGCCAAACGAGGCTTGATGAAGTCCGTAATGGCCCTCTGAATGCAAGCAGCTGGGGTGCG
>NW_017838458.1:0-819 GCF_001891065.2 Hippocampus comes
TTTTTTTTTTTTTTGTCCCATCGGCCATAAATATTGTCAAATTTAACGGTGTACCCCCATCAGTGTCGGCGCCATTGATGCAGAAAAGTGACAGAGGACAACGATGGGGAACGACTTTTTTTAAGATGACAGGTCAGATTTCAGTTGCCATTCAGGCAAGATTTGGATAATGGGGGACAGATAAACACCTTGAGGCAGCGGAAGTTAAAGAAACGCGTGGAAGGGTCTGCGGGGTGGACATGTATGGGCTTGCTCAGCTCAAACGGGCATGTCGTCTTTGCATTTCGACCACGGCAACCGTTTGGTTAAGGGACTCTTGTCCAAACTTGGTTCCAGGTCAGGTTTTAAATCAAACATGGTGAAGCGGCATTTCGCTGTTATGCTGCATGCAAATTGTATTCTACGTGTGCCAACAGAAGTGAAATCAGCTCCAATTAGAAATGCTTTTAAATCCAGGTTAAAACCTTTCCAGAAATCAATTTCAGTGGGAGGTCTTTTCAGTTTCGAAAGCTACTTTTCAGATCTCTCCTTTGCTTTTGAACGCTTTTCAAACTTCCTTTGGCAAATGTGTTTCAATAGTGTCAACGCGTGTTCTTTCGGTCATTTTACTCAAGCTACAAAGCGACCTTTGTTCTCTTTCGATTTCCTTTTAAGTGTCGTGCTTTGGCTCGTGTGAAGCACATTTGAGTTGTCTTGTACATAAAGTGCACCCGAAGCAATGAAGCCGCCTTGCCTTTTACGCTCTAGATATGAAAACGGGTCGGCATTTTCCCTTTTGTCAACCTCCACAGGTTATATGACAATGTAAAAAAAAAAATA
>NW_017838459.1:0-819 GCF_001891065.2 Hippocampus comes
CCCCCCGAGTCCCCTTGACGGGAGTCATTCGGGAGTGAAAACGCGGCAAATTTCCTGAAAGCTCAAGTTTGTCCTTCTCCGTCGTCACGGGCCGGCAGAGACGCCAAAAGCTGTCCAAACACGCTGATAGCGTTGTGTTGACGCAGGAGAAAATGAGATTGAGGAAAAAGTAGAGACAAGACAAAGACCGAGAGAGAATATAATCACATGAGAGGAGAACCGGGGCCAATGTAATATTTGTCTGGTGTGTGTGTTCAGCAGAGAGAACAAACTACTGGAATGGCGTTCGCTGCACCGCAGACCTCTGCCAAGGACAAAAGTTTTTCGTTGGAATTTTGTGTTTAAATTTCCTACAGTGTTCGCGGAAAGTGAGTGAGTTAGCAAATTAAATTTTAAAAAATCAATCGTTGCCAATTATACAAAATACGATGATGAATAATTGTCAGGATATAGCAGGTTCAATACCAAATAACGTTTGTTTTCCTTGACCCGTTCACTGAGAAATTGAAAAAAATGTCAGGCAAAAAGTCTTTCCTCCTTTAAAAATGTACATTTTTTTTTAATAAATCTAAATTTAGTTAACGAAAGTAAAAGATGCCTGCGGCCCCATTTGACATCAAATAACTGTATATGGAATGAATAAATATTAAATACGATTTGGTTTTCCTTGGCCTTTGCTGGACTCGGTTCAAAGAGATGATAAACTTGTAAGCAATGAAGGAGAGTAGCTTGCTGCTAGCTCTATAAAATATCTGTCTCATTATTTACCACATCCCCACAATATGAAAGATTAGACTCTTCTTTCAGTACAAAAAAAAA
>NW_017838460.1:0-819 GCF_001891065.2 Hippocampus comes
TTTTTTTTTTCTGCTCAAACTAACGTGAGGTTGCCTTTGTACAAATACAGGCCTCTCCCGTAATAGATGCTTCCCCTCAGCTGTGAGATATAGCTGCCAATTTCAGTGCACGACTCAGTGATGATCTGGCGTCAGCATCTTCTCCGTAGGAGGACTGCACATGTGCTGTGTGATATATAAATAGATAAATAACGCGCTAAATTCTGTGACCCAGTTGCCTGGCCAGGCAAGCAAAGTGCTGATCTTAGCTCTTGATGATCACATGGCCAAAACATTCTCCTCATTTGTCAGATGGTGGGGGGCCCCAAAACAGAAACACCCGGCTTTAAGATAGATACAAGATAAATACATATGGCCACCTGCTGTTTAAAGTAGCGTCTCTCCTCCTCGTCGATCAGCACCAGATTTAGGTAGTAGCGCACCGAGAACTTCTTGTTGATGTCTCGCATCGTGGGAGTCAGGTCATAGCCAGCCAGGAAAAGCCGGATGGGGATGGACTCGCCTAAAAACGCACACAATTTGAATATCGCTCGCACTTAACTGATACAATAAAATCTGCAAATGTGAACAGCCCTTAATTTGAACAATCTGAGGTTCAATATGATGTGAAATGATACCTTAAAAGTCACGCAAAATTTGAGCAGTTTAACTTCACGCTGTATTAGGGCTATTTTAAAATTTGGCCCATTTGATTACGGTACTTTTTTAATATTTGTTTTTAAACACGGGAATACATTACACCATAATTCGGGTGTGCAAAACCGGTCCTTGAGGGGCACTATCCTGCATGTTTTAAATGTTTCCCTCCTCCAATACACC
>NW_017838461.1:0-820 GCF_001891065.2 Hippocampus comes
ATCCACACGTTTGATCGGCAGGAGGGCCAAGGTGCTCACGTCAAAGGCACAGAACACAAACTCAACTTTATTCTGAGAGTAAAAACACACACAGCTGTAACGAAGTGCTGTACTTCATAAAGATATCAATAAATTAATAGTCATTATATACAAAGTAATAATTTGAGGCCGTGACCAATCAAAGATTTATGTGGTAAAAGAAGCAAACAAAACAAAGAGTCATAAAAATTACAAAAGTCCGTATGATAATAATGTCCACAAACAAGCTGAAAGGAGAGCAAAATCCAACAAGGTCTGAGGAAGACATGCAGTTTGTTTCGCCTCAACGTACCGAATGTGAACCAAACTGTGACCTAAATGAGGGCGTGTAGCGAATTATGAATTTTTGGGGCACCATTACACCCCAGAGCGATGATACAAGTTTCAGCGTGATAACTGGCCCACGAAGGACCACCGTGACTTCCTGTGATGAAAACAAGTTTGACAGCCGCTCTTGTTCAACTGACCATGCCGCATGTGACAGACAGGTGATGCCACACAATCCCTCGAAGAAAGTGGAAAAAGCCTTGGAGCAGTTTGTTGACATGACAGCGACTCTTAATTAATGAGATCCATAGAGGCTGAGCAGCCATCATAAAAGACGTGATGCTCCGGCAACTGTTGACCGCCAGTGTGCAGTGCGCACGTGAATGGGGCACGATGAACGGAACACACATCTTGATAAGTCTTGGCGGCTATGTCGACGTGGATAAGTACAGATATGTTTACTTTGTACTCTTGTTGATGCTCTACGTTCTCATCCTCTGCTGTAATTGCACCA
>NW_017838462.1:0-820 GCF_001891065.2 Hippocampus comes
TAGAAATACAAGACTGATTGTTGAGATGGACCAAACCTAAATGCATGTACGGTACAGGTCCAGACCGCAACAATTTTAAAACTATTTGTGGCACCCAAAGACTTTTCTTTCAGTTGGGCTGATTGGAATCTACAGTACATGCAAATGCTAATGTGAGCCACTGTTGACCACATCATTGATTGGCAGGCATTGAACTTGTTATAAAAGCACACGCTAATCAATTGCTATATGACGCACAGTAGCAGCCCACCTGTTGGCGAAAGCGTTCCTTCAAGAGCAGTGCATGTGTGTTGAAAATAAGTCATTTCCCAACATATGAAGCTTACTTTCTTACCAATGCCAAAGCGTCTCCTATCAATACAGAACATGCATTTGTTTTCTCTGACATCCACGGAACCTGGCAACACTTTGGATTTGAATGTCGGGGGACGTCACTCTATGCGACGCAAGACCCAATGCGCCGGACCAGAGATCGCCAAGCAGGGACATACTGGGACCAAAATTCACCTCAGCAACGACCCATAGTTGTCGATGAAAGTTGTGGGTTGTTCGCCAGATGTTGAAGTACTGAGCGGTGATATCAGACACTACACATGCAGGCCGACGCCTCCGTTCTGACGTTGTTGCTCCAGCAACCTGTCAGATGGGTCAATAATGGGGCTCGGTCTGAACTGAACAGGGCCAGCTACCATTTGGACACTTGCTAAAATTAATGCACACAGTCATCCCTGAAAATCGGATTTGAGAATTGGAATCAGATTATGCCTGCAGTCTGATTGCAGTCAAAAGGTTTTCGGCTGACTGTACAGTGTGGTACAGC
>NW_017838463.1:0-819 GCF_001891065.2 Hippocampus comes
TTTTTTTTTTTTTTTTGCAACAAATTTTGTCCGTGTCAATTTGGAGTTATGCACTAAACTTACCGATAAAGTTGATGGCTTCGGGGAAGAACTGCGACAGGTTCTGGCTCCAGTGATCCGAGATGGGGATCTGCTTGTACTTGAACTCGCCAGCGTTCTCAAAGAGGTTGGGCAGGTTGGGCGTGACGTTGAGGATGTACTTGATGCCGTACTCCTCCAGCACGTCCAGGTTGGTGGAGTCCTTGGCGCAACCCAGATACAAGTGGGGCAGGATCTCCACGGGGAAGGACGGCTGCGGGTTGCACAAAGGGCTGCCGTCCGAGTCGGTGGCGCTGCTCGGGTCCACGTCCGATTCGATGTCTGACGAGTCTGAGCTGATGCGCAGGCCACCCAGGCCCAAGACTTGCGTAGAAGGGGGGCTGCTGTCAGAGGACCCGTCCAGGTTGGTCTCGCAGAGATTGGGGAACTCGGCTTGGAACTTGCTGAAGCCACCTACAAAGAGAACATTTGTGTTTATACAAGTCCCGTGTGGCACTTCAATGATACCGCATACAGCCTGAGGGCCTTTGGTTGCCCACCCTTGATGTAACACAAAAACATTTAACCACATTCATAAAAGACAACCTCGACAGTAACTGCTGGCAAAGCTAATCGAACCCAAATGTAAAAAAGTACACTGGCTAGTTCTTTGTGTTATGTTTTGCGAACTCTAACAAAAGTCAGGGAAGAAATGCATCCCAAAAACAACTTGTAAGCCTGAACTTCACACCAAAAGGTAAATTCTAATGATTTAAAATCCTCAAAAAAGAAAAGAAAAAC
>NW_017838464.1:0-820 GCF_001891065.2 Hippocampus comes
AAAAAAAAACATGAATGAAAGAAAGAGAAAAAGTTTTTCTCAAGAGTGACGCTTTGTGTCTTGTTCATGCTGAATGTGGATAAGTGCGACATCAGGCTCAACAAATGTTTCTGATGTTTACTACGCATTAGTAACAACTTCATAACAAGGATGCACAAAAAAAAAAAAAAAAAAATCAGTTTGCCAGGTGGAAGCCAAAAAAACTCATGTTGGCTCACACGGACAAACTTCAAACAGTCATTTCTAACCCGACTTTGAAACGAGTTTGAAACTAGAGCTGGCACGAAAGCCGACTTTCAACAGCTTACCCTCGGTTGAAGCGCTAATTTCAAACCTTAAAACTTGTTTGACACCCTAATCTTGTCTTGAAACCTTAATGCGAAATGCTAAACCTGGCTTGAAACCCTACGTTGAGTGTCACCTGAGAGCCCTCAGCTCAGCAAGGCGTTCCAATGGCTCGCGACGCATCGCCGCGTGCGGAGGGCATGGAGGACGTCGGGGAGGGCGAGGAGAGCGCGGAGGTGGCGGTGGAGGCCGACGAGGACGCGTCGGGTAGGCACTCGTCGCAGCAACAGCAGCAGCAGTCCAGAAAGGCTTGACCCAGCGAGCGACACAAACACAGCAGCAGCACGGGCGTGGCGGCGCAGCGAGCAAACAGGAAGAAGTGTCCCGCTAGACCCGATGCCGCCGCCACCGTCGCCGGCGCCTCCACGTACGCCAGCGCGATGCTACACGCGCTGGCGGGTATGTTGCAGGCCACGTACAAGGCGGTCAGCCACATCACGGCGGAGCGAAGCCTCGGCTCGTGAGCGTGCTGGTG
>NW_017838465.1:0-820 GCF_001891065.2 Hippocampus comes
CAACAGTGGCTGCTACAAAGTTTTGGATCAATGCTGGAGAATTCTGGCAGCAGTGAGTGGTAGCGGGGATGGATGCATGTCACACATCTAACTTGGCAAACTGAGATAGCGTACAGAATTTCACATAGCGATGGCAGGCTGACAGCATAAATCATTGGTGCGCATGTTTTTGAAAAGTCATCTCCTTTGCTCCAACACACAGCAGGAACAGTAAGCAGCCATTACGGCAACATGTGACGACAAAAGCAATACGTTACCTTGCTGAATGTTGAAGCAGCAAGAAATTTCACAGCCCTCTGTCACAGGCTTTAAAACTCAAATTGTTTCTTGCTGTATGAACCCAACTATCTCCGAACCCAGTCTGCATTTTCTAGTTTTAAGTTAGTACATAGACACCGACTTGCTTTCCTTTATATTGTAAATTGTGCTGCTCATCATCTGGATTTAGTGGAGTCCATAGCTGCTTTAGGTCCCTTTATAGATTTTGTCAAATGTCACCACTACTTACATGCTGAAAATTAATTTTTCTCAGATCATACTAAAGCTGAGGTGCGTTCTGTCAGCTATTTCGTTTTGTTTATTTATTCATGTGGGTGCGCTGACTTCGGCATGTGGTACTTAAACAAACACGATCCGAGTAGGCTTTTCTTTCACCCAGGCTAGTAAATCCCAAGATCCGCGCTCACTAAACTAGCCCATCCACCAGACCGCTCCTTGAAAGTGGTCAGGCTTGTCTGCCTGGCTTTCCTGCGGAGTGGCTTGGCCTCTTGGACCCTTCCTGAATGCGGTGCAATGCATCAAAATGAGAAATTTGCACAGT
>NW_017838466.1:0-820 GCF_001891065.2 Hippocampus comes
GTTGTCGCAGAAATGGTATAGTGTGGTGTAAACGAAAGGAGTTTTGTTCCGAAGAAATCTGATTGCATACACCAGTTGAAAGGCAGAAGCAGCAAAACCGTAATTAGGAGTATGTTTTTTTGTCTTCACTTCTAGGCCATACATGTAAAAAATTTTACATACGTAACAGACGGCTTTGCAAAAACAAAAAACAACAAACAAAAAAACCCAAATAATTCAAATGGCTCAAAACGACTAAAAGTCAGCCATTATTTTTTTAAAGTGGGTCGTTATTCGAAAAATGGAACTTGAATGAAAATGTGTTGGCACATGATCGTCAACAGAGGGCAGTGTTGGAAAAATAAACTCAGTCATGTGAGTGGATGAGGAATATTTGGAGTTCAGACCAAAAGTGGGGTAGACAAGGAAAACATGCAAGCAGCGACTGCTTTTCTTTTCATTTATATAAAGTAATAGCAATCACACAGTGATGCCTCACATGACTCACTTGACTTGAGCTTCGGCCTGCAAGAAGATGAACTCCCACTTCCTGGCGAAAGCCCGCTGCAGTCGGGCAAGGTTCTCCTGCAGGACCCAGTTGCACAGCGTGAGGGAACAATCCATTCGAATCCCATGGAACATTATTCACAACAGTGTTCATTGGGATACCAGAGGAAATGTCCAATTTTACATCTGGAAATGATTTGATTTTACTCATTATTAATTATTCCTCAACCATCATGGCTAATTCGGACAAATTGGTTATTTCAGAGGTCATATATAAATGGGTGCCCTTTGAAGAAGTAGCTTAAAGTTTCAAAAATGTTGGTGAACCCTGCAC
>NW_017838467.1:0-820 GCF_001891065.2 Hippocampus comes
TGACTTTATAACAGGCAAAATAATGTCGCGGTGTATTTTTTTATTAACTCTGTAGTCCTTGATGGCGTTGTAGACGCTCGCGGGAACAATGCTGTCAGCGCAGCCGCGAGCCTCCGTCACAATGTCCACGACTTGCTCGAGGGCGCAGCGCATCCGCTGGAAGACGGCGTCCTTGTTGATGCACGCCGACTCGCAGTCCGGGTGCCGCAGGCAAGTCTGCGGTCACCAAAAGAAAATACGTCGATAACCGTCAACATAAATCTGGATGGCGTTTACAAAGCCAACGCGAGCGGTTTTACCTTGGAGGCCGTCAGGAGCATCATGGTGCATTTCTCCAGCACGGCCCGAGCCGCGGCCATTCGGGCTTTCTTCTTCTCGTCTTTCAAGTCCTGTAACACACATGCGACATAAAATCGCAAGTTGTTGAGATGATATAAAGAGCAAATAGAAGCATTTTGAGTTGAGACAAGCGAAAGGGCGCGACTACGTGTCCCAAAAAAGGCATTTCTTTTTTTTTTTCCCCAGTGCGACCCTCATCTGCCATTTGTTTGGCTAGCGGAGATCCCCCACACCATCGCTGGGAACGGGACAATTTGCTTATCCTGATGGACGGCTCTACCCTCTCAAGGTTAGGCCACACAACTTTTACCGTAATCTGTCTATCATTTTCTTTCGCAGTGTACAAATTTGATCACACTTTGAACAAACCTGAGGGGAGTTCATAACAGAGCCGTGCGACGTGATGAAAGGAGTGAATTTTGCTTTTATGAGTGGACATTGAGCTATGAAAAGGAACATCAATTCATATATGTTTTTTTTT
>NW_017838468.1:0-820 GCF_001891065.2 Hippocampus comes
CTTCCAATTCCCGTTGCATGTTTTTGAAATCACATCATTGTTTAGCCATCTAATTTAAGATGACACTGCTTGGCAATGCTCATCTGTGTTAGTGCTGCAGCTCTGCTTACCTTTTGACTTTGGCAGTGAAACTCAATGTGCTGACAGCTCTGTAATTAGCATATTTGTGACATCATAATCTGACAAAATTTGGGCAAATTTCAAGAGATTTACTTGATTGTGGAACCTTACAATGATGGGTCAGCAGACTCAAGTGCAACTATTCATTGTCGTCCAACTGTTTGCAAAGTATATTTTCCATTATTCGTCCCTTTTAACTATCCCAACCGTGTGGTTATTCTTAATGTAAATGGAGAGAGCATGGCTCTTGAGAAATTGCGATTCTTACTCCACTGACCCCCTCTCCTTCCCCACCACCTCCCACTGTACTGTCCAACCCCTGCTGTCTGCCAAATGATAAACTTATGAGCAGACCTAATCCTGTAGAACACCCTCCCTGCTGCCTCACTTTACATTCCCCAAACAGATGGAAATTTGCCATGAAATTGGGAGCCGGTTGGTGAAGAGCTGTTCCCATGACAGTGCAGTGACTGAGCACATACAATCTTGTCACAACCCCCCTCCCCCCCTAACCCAACTCCTTCCACTCCTGACATCCCCACTTGTTATCGTGGGCAGATTGGGTGAACTGTTAGATCTTGCTTTTCTGACAAAATAAATCCAGGTGTTTTTTATTTATTATTTGAAGTACAAATGATTCTGTAACTACCCAAAGTTAAAGCAAAACTGAACAAGACCAACAGCGTCCGATTCTTAAGTC
>NW_017838469.1:0-820 GCF_001891065.2 Hippocampus comes
CATCGAGGATTGTTTGAAAGAACAGCTTGTACCTTATTTAATTGCCTTAATTGTGTGTTGCTTCACAGAAACCAATCTTGGGAAACTGAACCAACAGGTCTTTGATGCCAATATGTAATTACCTCGTGTTAAATAAGTCTCTTCCATAGTAAGGGCAATGTGTCAAATGGCATACAACTCAACAATGAAATGCTTTTAACACTCTATTTTGGGACCCTCCAAAAACAAGCGTGGGTAACATTTTCACAGGATGTTAATCTACTTAGAAAAACATGAGTCGGCACCACACAAACTATAGTTTACGATATTACAGTTAACCCCCACTATGTCACGGTTCATCATTTGTGCCACCCTAATATCACAGATTTGTCCATTTTGTTATTTTAGGCGGTTTTCAGTTTACAGACAAACTGTAATTTAGAGTTGTGCACCTTCACTGTAGTACCTCATTGTACCACAACATTTCAGGCAGCACTGAGCTCTAGTGAATATGCTGCACAATTAAGAGCCAGAAGAGCCCTGTACGTGTTGCTGCTCCATGTGTTAAATTAGCCTGGATGCTAATTCCCGTTAGCCAGTCTCTGGTATTTCACATTATATATTAGCATTTTGGTGTTTAAATATACAGTACAATGTTTAACTGTTTTAATTTATTTGTCAGTTTCACAGTAGAGTGGGAGTGATAAACCTCTTGAAGCACACGTGTCACGTTATTTGGAGAACTGTACACATGTGAATCTCATTTACATTTCCTTAAAGCGATGTGTTATGATAGCCGCCCATTTCTTGACAGCTAAAGAGCGAAAGAGGGTGACTTATA
>NW_017838470.1:0-818 GCF_001891065.2 Hippocampus comes
AACAAAGGTGATCCATTACTTCCACTGGGAAAATAGCCAGATGGTGGGGAAAACTGACTGATTCAAACATGACAACACAAGAAATCATGACTGGAAGTTCTGCTGGTGACATCTTATTACCCAACATGAGCAAAGGTTGCTTGTAACCTTATGTGCATCTGGTTTCAACTACAAAGTACTTAGCTTAGGCTATTCTAGTTTTAGACATCTCCTCAATCCACATAACAGTAAAAGGCAACACATTAGCAAGAAAGCCCTGATTTCTCAGAGATCAACCCCACAAGGAGCCTTGCCCGTCTTGTGAACGTCTACTAACCGTTAGGCCAGTTGTGAATCCCGGTGGAAATACAATTTGCGAATCAGAGTGGGTTTACTGTACCATTTTTAACAGACTATTAGCTAAACACTCAGTCAGTAGCATGCAAATTGTGACATTTGCCACCTTACAAATCCTCTCCAAAATGTTCAGAGAACAGCAGGTGGCTGTTGGTAAGCGTGACGCTTGATCTTTTATTTGACAAAGCGCAGAGGGCAACGAAAGGTCTCAATTGTTTGCTTGGAAAAATGCTGGAATGACAAGAAAAGCCTCCTTCGGAGCAGCCAGTGACGAGAAGTGACATTTGTCAGTGTCTGGAGAAGAGGATCAGTCTGTCTGGGTGTTACAAAGGTTTAAACTTCACAGAGTGATGTTTGACATTTGGACTTCCTCTCTGGTGTGACCTTTTGCGGTCATATCGGTTGTCAATCGAAAGTGGTTTCTCACAAAAATTTGAATAAAAGCTGCAGTTTGATGTGTGTGTGTGTGTGTGTGTGTGTGT
>NW_017838471.1:0-820 GCF_001891065.2 Hippocampus comes
GGTGCCCAGTGTAGTAGTGCGGTCTACCAAATTCACAAACACGCTGAACCATACTTGCCCCGGCACAAAATGAAGATGCACCCGTTTTGACTCCGAACAGAGTCTACTTTCTGTTACAGATGCGGACCTAGACATTTGCATTTGCATTTTGTCAAAGGAACGCAATAAGAATGAACAAAGAATCAGCGTTACTGGAGACAACACATTTTCAGCGCTATAACACGTTTAAGGGACAGAGTATTTCTCTACAGACACAGCTCAGCTCCGTTAACAGCTGCATGTGATGAGTTCACCTTCTTTTTCACCTGATGTTCACCAGATGTTTGTTTAGTCTGCATTCATTTTGGCTCTATTTTTGTACGTACCAAATGATTCTGAGGCACACAAGTCACGCGGTAGCAGAGATAATAATCTTGTTGGACCCTCTTAATGGACTAACCACAGTTCCTGCTATTATCTTACCTGCAGTCTTGCCGTGGGTTGGCGACATATCCTGGGTATGCTCCATCAGTGATGTCACGACACATTTTACTGTCTCTGTCTGAGGGCAGTAGAGTGCCCGCTCGGACCAGGAGGCCAAGACAGTGATCAAATGTGTTTCTCTCCTCAGGACCATCCTCTGTAAAGAAACAATGGCCCAGCGAGTCATAGCCCACCACGTTTTTCACCTGCAAAGGAGAAAATATAGTTTTACTCGTATTAGTTTCAGACAACAAGAACACAAGTGTTTTCAAATGTAATTGGATTTGATGAATAAACTGTCTTTCACATCATGCCCGTTTCATTTGTCTCAAATTTAGTGCAGGGGTGTCCCTGGGGG
>NW_017838472.1:0-820 GCF_001891065.2 Hippocampus comes
CCCCCCCCCACTTGGTAGATGAAATAATCATTTAGAAACTGCATTTTATATTTCCTTGAGTAGTCTCTGTGTGATTAGAATTAGCTTGACAAATTGAAACCCGTCGTGTGTGTGTGATGCATATGCAAAGAAATCTGAAAGGGGCAAATACTTTTTCACAGCACTGTACATAGGTCATATACACAACACATACAGCTTGTGGTTACATAGACTGCATAGATTACATATATTTTTCTTGTTTGCCCTCCAAATGCAGTTTGTCATGTTTTTTTTCCTTTCAAAAGAAAAACTACACAAGGTTAGCTAATTGATCAGTTTTCAGGAGCATGCTTTAAGCAACTGCTGCGTTATTGCATTTTCTTGAAATTTTCAACAACAAAAGCTCTTGTACAAAATTAATGTCCTGGTTAAAAATAGCCTATTGAGTAATTTATAGTGATGTTCACAAACAGTAAAATATTAGTACATATTAGAAATTCAAGAACAGAGAAGTTTGTTCGATTTGTCCAAAAATTCAAATAATGCCAAACCTTACCTAACACACCTAAGGACTTACCTTTTTTTTTCAAGTCACTTTAAACAGCTAAATTTGTTCTATTTCTTCTTCCTATGAGTTGCTTAAAAATACTCCACATCCTCTTGGTGCTGTCGTCATGAAAATGGTAACATCAAATACATTCCTTTTTTTCCCCAATTCTAGATCAGGACACACGAGTGGATGCATGTTCATTCCAAGAGGCTGAAATTCAACATCCTCCTCACTACGTATGAGATTCTTCTCAAGGACAAGGTGAAGTGCTACTCACATAAGCTTCTAATA
>NW_017838473.1:0-821 GCF_001891065.2 Hippocampus comes
ATTTCATCTGAAATTGAAATGTATCGATGTGCAGTTGGTTTAAGTCGTAGTCTGCTCTGAGTAGTTTACTTAATTATTTCATGCGACCACTTGATGAAATAAAGTTGAGTAAATTCAACAACAACAACAAAATGTTTCACATGCCATCTTGTAGCATCGTGGGTCCAAATGAACAATGTCAAGCGAGGGGAGACGCTTCATTTAGCCAGGACATACCGCAGGTAAAAAATAAAACATAAAATAAAACTGACTGCCATTTCGTGGCAACTAAAGGCAATTACAAATCGTTTTGCGGTGGCCGTCAATTTCTCCATCCCAATGTGCTCGCTTCCATTTCTTCCCAAACTTGAAAGACAAATCACTCTTTTATAGTCACGTGTCCAGTTAAGGAGTTTTTTGGGTATCTTCCAGAGGTCAGTGGCTGGCAGGCTCATCTCCCATTCGGCGCCTCGGTGAAGCGCCATTCTACTAAGTGTGTCCAAATAGGGCAATTCCATGTTCAATTAGACACAGGGCATTCAACACAATGTCAATGAGGCGCCGCTATGGGCGCGCCATCTAGTTGACAGGCAGTCAAAGAGGTGCGAGATAAGCTGCTGTACATGCGGCACCCGAGGCCACGTCGACCATTGAAATGTGCCGGCGCCTCAGTAAGTCACAGCTGATCGGTCACTGATGGACAAGAGCGGCTCGTGTAATTATGCTTCTATCGCGAAGCCCCGGATAAGGATGCCCGCCGGGCCGCGCAAAGCGCCGCAGTTGTCCTCAGGCAAGAGGCCAGCGAGTGCAATATGGTGGGGGGGGGGGGGAAATAAAAGGGG
>NW_017838474.1:0-821 GCF_001891065.2 Hippocampus comes
AACTCCACTCACTGTCTTTGGTGGAAGGGGGAGGATGAGTACCATCCCAAGAACATCATCCTGACTGTGAAGTATGGGATGGAAGCATCATGCTTTGGGTGTGTTTTTCTGTATAGGGGATAGGACGATTGTACTGTAATAAAGATAGGATGAACGGGGCCCATGTATCGCGACATTTTGCCAACAATCTCCTTCCCTCAGTCAACGCATTGAAGATGGGTCATGGCTGACTCTTACAACATTACAATGACCGGAAGTATACAGCAAGGATAACCAAGGAATGGCTCTGTAAGAAACCTATCAATGTTCTATTGTGACAATGTCAATCTCCGGACCTAAATCCAATAGAAAATCTTTGTAGGGACCTGAAATTCAGAGTTGATTAGCAATGGCACCTAAACCTGACAGATCTAGAGAAGATCTGTGTGGAGGAGTATGCCAAATTCCCAGCTGCAATGTGTGCAAAACTAGTAAAGAGCTACAAGGAAACACTGGACCTTTGTAATTACAAAAAAAGGCTTTTCGTACCAAATATTAACATTGATTGTCTCACATGTTCAAATACTTATGGTACTTGCAGCATTAATAGACAAATCAATTAATTAAAATAAAATCTGAGAATGTGATTTCCTGATCACACAGTGGACATGCACCTTTGAGGAAAATTCCGACACCTACATAATTTCCAAGTGGGAGAACTTGCGGGGTGCACACACCCACACACACAGTTAACAGAACATACAAGTAAATTTATGAGTGAGATGATTTACCTGAATAGTTAGGATTGCCTCCTTGAGAGAGGGCAGCTGGTTTGCCATTTC
>NW_017838475.1:0-818 GCF_001891065.2 Hippocampus comes
TAAAAAAAAAAAAAAAAAAAAAAAAAGACAACAATAGAGAACATGCAGCATTTGCTATTCATTTCCTTTTGGCTAGTGGCTATTTATAATAAATGAAGTTCGGGGTTCCTCCCATTCAATGTTATCGGACTCTAGTGACAATTCTCAGTTGACCCGCCCGTCGATGGACTGTAGTGGTTCTTGCACCATCCATTATATAGCCTACCGCTGTGCTATTTCTGTACTGTTTGCAACAGTTGACAATGAAAATAGAAAAAGTGACTCATCTGTACTCCGTGGTACAAATGAGCCTGTACAGAGCAAATGTAGATTTGTCGGGCTCTAGGTTCTTATTGTGTATTCGTGAAATGAATGCCCTCAGTCAGTAAGACGTCCATTCCAGGTTACGAAGAAAGAAGCGGCAGCAGACTGGGTTACTCACGTTGCTTATGACATTGAGCTATAAGCTCCAAGTCGTCCACATGATAGTAATCATAGCCAGATGTTCCAAGAACTTCAAAGGGTAAATATCCGATGATTGGAGAAGCTCTGTAACAAATAACAACAAGTGTGTTAAAAAAAACCCATCAACACAGAGCTGGTTGCTGACGTTATTGGAATCGCTGACATTTACCTGTGATCTAAAAACAGAAACTTCCATTCGAGGCTGTGTCTGGACGTGAATTCATCGCAAGGATCATCCACATTGCACAAATCCTATAAATAATTAAAAAACGAAACAAAAGGAACACAGGAGGGGGAAAGTCACCTCAATGACTTCACAACGAGCAATGTTTACTCAAGCATCGCAGCAAGCCTAAGACTTTCTATGAAAGGCT
>NW_017838476.1:0-820 GCF_001891065.2 Hippocampus comes
TCAGGACAACGTCTGCCTTCTCGCTGGGATTTGTCAGATGAGCTGTAGTGCAGATGATCACCTGCACACCATGGAAAATTACTCAGGAAAAATACTTGAAAACCTTGAAAGCTTAAAAATATGTGTAATTACTTGAACTATGTTGTCTGTTTTTTGGGTTTTTTTTAAATCAACTCAAATCTGAAAATGCACGTTTAGGTCATTCAAACTAGATTGTCACAAATATCTGTTCTACATTCCATTCAGGGAATTAATTACGCCCCCAGGGGACACATTGGAGTGACAGCTGTCTGCAGATGCAGAACACAAATCAGTTTGTTTTTTTCCACATCATGTTGAGATTTTGTGTGTTTTTAACTGTCCCAAAGATTTCAACATGGGATGAAAAATGTTAGCTTTTTTCTTATTTCTTTTTACAAAGTTATGGCATTTCTTCTTGTAGATTTAAAGCCAGTTTTATAAAAGGCAGTTATTTGTTTGTTCTAAGAACCTGACTGTTGCAGTTGATACCAGGTTACCTTTCACCACCGCCACTTATGATCTGGACCTTTTTCTGCATCATCTTGAGAAGTTCACCAGCCCTCTTATGCTAGCGTTAACCCTACAAAGAGCCTCACCTGCCTGTCCGGCGTCTCGGAATCTCCCATGACGCTGCTGATTACAACCAAGCGAGCCGACTTTCAGCTGGCAGCCAAATTTAGCTACTTCTCCGCTAACGTGGCACCTTTGAAGGAGCAATGTTGGAGCATGAAACTGAAAGCGTGAAGAGCTGTGTTTTGGGGCAACTACTTGTTCGTTTGGTTCTGCAGGAAAAAAAAAA
>NW_017838477.1:0-821 GCF_001891065.2 Hippocampus comes
TTATCGTGTGCAAGTATTTTTGTTTTTGATGGCTTTTTTTTTTCCTCTCAATTGCTACACACAGACGCTCCGCTTGCTAATCCCGCCCCTTTTGCCAATATTTCCCCTCGGCTCAGAGTCGATGGGGCCGGGATTACACAGGATTAGATTAGCGGCAACATGACATGACAGCGTGCGCTCATTCATTCCAATTTCCAAGGCCACGGGCGCCCCAATGGCGCCCAAGCGTTACCGCAATCTCATGACGAAGTAATGAAGGGGAAGGCGAGAACCGCAAGGTGACCCGCTCCGCAGTTATCAAACGAGACCACAGGAGGAATTGAGTTGACACGTTTTACCTACGTTCATCGTTGCCAGGATGAAGCTTCGAAGAGTGGGTTTAAAACTCTGGTTCACGTTGTGAATTGAATTTTTTGACAACAAAGTTGGGATTTCAAGTTAAATTGAGTTCTCAAACTAGGGTTAGGGTTTTTCGAGTCTGGGTCAATGTTTCACAATTGGGTTTCAAACCAGGATCAAATGCAGAGTTTCAAATGATGGTGTGAAAATAGGGTTAGGGGTTTGAAATCGGGTTGAAAGGATAGCGTTGGGGTGTCAAAGCAGATTCTCAAAATGGGGTTTCAAGACTGAAATGCAGCTTTCAAGACAACGTTTTGGTTGCAAATGTCCAATGAGCCATCGTGCAATTCGCCCTCCGGAGCAGACGGTGGCGAGAAGCCGCCGACCACAACAACAGAAGAAGACAACTTGGATGGCGAAGAAGGACGCAAACGTTTGGACTTGTCATCGTTTAATTCATTAAATCAAGAAGAAAAAAAAAA
>NW_017838478.1:0-821 GCF_001891065.2 Hippocampus comes
TAAATTAATGAAGCTTTTTTTGTGTATGCCATTCTGACTTCTGTTATTTTTAGCAGTTTATTACATTTGCGTGCTGCATAACAGCCAAATGCTGATGCACCGTGTTTGCTTTACAGTTTCCACTTTGAGCTTCACTAATTCTCTGCTGACTTCACAACCCTACTGGGTTTATATTGCATGAGCATTTCTTTAATGTATTCCGGAGGTAAGCCAGTCGGTGATTTATTGACCAAAAGCATAATTTGTAAATCTATTCTAGTGCTGACTAGGAGCCTTGGTAATGACTTTAGGACAAGAGTAATATGTTCTGATCCCTTTGTTCAAGTCAGAACGCGAGCTGCAATGTTCTGGAGGAGCTGCAGCTATTTGGGAGTCCAAGAGTACAGAGAGTCCAGTGGAGTAACGTTCATTTAAAAGTTATTGAAATACAAGGGGAGGTAGATATACAACAGTGCCTTGCGATATGAGTGACTTGACTTGTATGTATGCATTTCAGAGGTGCCCCACGCAGCATTCCCCCCGCCCCCTCCCCTTCCCAGAAAGTTAGAAAAATTAGCTCCTAAAGCCATTTTAACAGATCCTTATGCTGGATGGATTTAACGGTCATAACAGCATGTACAGAAAAGTCTGAAGGACCCTCTCCTGAAACTGAACAGGAAGGCAGCTATTTTGTTTTCGGAGCAGCCATTTTAGGTGAATTGCAGGGCTCTTACTCTGGCCAAATAAAACCAACCTGGAAAAATATATCTTAGATGGGTAACGCTAAATTATCCATCCATCTATCCATCCATTTTCTGATCCACTTATGCATACAAAGGTCG
>NW_017838479.1:0-821 GCF_001891065.2 Hippocampus comes
TTTTTTTTTTCCTTTGCATGGAGCTTGGCTCTTGATACATTATACAGACCTTGTGAATGCTTGAATATGGAAGTTGTTACACATGCTCATGCGCATAACTTTTGAAACAATAGCATTTTCAGATGAGATTTGGTGCATGTGAGCGAATGCTATGAGAACTCAGCCCGTAACTTTTACAGACATTAGATGACCTCCCTCTGATTTTATTAGGTCATCAGTATCATCATCTTTGCCATCATCGTCGTCATCATCCTCACCTTGGTCATCAGCGCCACTAAATCAATAAGAGTGCAGTAATAAACACTCAACAGACCCAAGCAGAGCACATATGCTGACCTTTAAAGATTTTACATTCCTCCTCCTCTCCCCTGTACCGGCAACAGTCTAACCTTTAAAGACTGTTGTGCACTCGCACATTAATTCACATTATCGTGACCTCATTAATAACAACTTTCACTGCGCCGTTCACTTGGTCGAGCGGAGAGTCTGGCTCGGAGGCGCTGGGATGCCTCCGCGCCGCGTCGTATATCAACGCGGGAAGCGCTGACTCTTGCACGTTATCGCAGTGACGGCCTAATTAAGCGAGAAGTGGGAAGACCGAGGCTTGACTGAAAGCTTACACTCCCGTAAGCATCCGCGGTGGCTTTGGTGTGTGTATACAAATTGAGGATAGAAAGAAAAAGCAGCATAAGGTGTCATATCAAAGTGTCAGGTCAACACATGCCGCCAGCTTCTTTATTGTCCGGTTTCTTCCCACGCATACTCAATTTCTTTCGAAGACTAATTCATCTTCTTGTTTGGGGACGCAGGAAATAATGTTT
>NW_017838480.1:0-822 GCF_001891065.2 Hippocampus comes
AAAAAAAAAACTACGTGAATAGTTGAATCCAGAATGAATCTGCTTGTTAAGTCTCTAATTCCCCCATGACAACGGTCGACTTTGACCATGGTGCTTTACAAGTCGATTAATCGGCGACGGTCACAAAGTAGGTATCCCGAACCACGCCGCCGTGCTGAGATGAATCAGCGTTTGCAGTCTGAACGATGAATACGCAGCAAGCGCCGCATAGTGGGTGGCATTTCCAAAGAACAACTTGTGTTGAAATGTCACAATATCCGCCTGGCGGAAAAGCGCCGCTTCCTGCAAAAACCGGGCCGGCGTGATGAATGCCACCCGCGTCACGTGACGCAAACAAGTCGGAGGAGCGACGGGAATACGAAGCGCCGCGAAGCTGCGAACTTGCACAGACATGCATAGAATGTTAGCAGCAGTGGCGCGAGTGAGACAGCAGGATGCGGCGAGGTAATTAGTCCCGCGGGGGGAATCGGCAAATTCCAAAACCAATGAAAGCCACGACGAGAGAGCTGCGCCCAAATAAAATCTACCTCTACAAAAGATAATAACGCTGACTCGGCAAGTGAGGCTTTCAAACTTTAATGCCGGCTTGGTGCGTTCACAATAAATGAGCCCACGAGTCACAAAAAATATGAAAGACGAAGAGAACGCCGCAACTGTTGATGCTGATTGTGTGTTAGCATTAAGCTAGCGAGGATAATTCTAAGACAAAGTTATTTGGTTTTTAAATCAACAAGGCGTTATTCTCAATATTGGACCAGTTATGTTTGTATAATTCTGGCGCTTGTGCTCGTCAGAAAACGATTGGCGCATCCAAAAATACCG
>NW_017838481.1:0-820 GCF_001891065.2 Hippocampus comes
AAAAAAGAAAAGAATTTGACTTTCATTAAGTTTGATTGTACTGTGTCTGGTACTTTTGGGGAATTCTACTTTCCATCGAAAAGACATGGCTTCTTCCGATGTTGCGCTGCAACCGGTTTGTATTGATCTCTTTGTTGTTCGCTCTAATAACAATCATAGTCGAGAAGGGAGTGTCTGGGGCTACAATGAAGTTAGCTAGCCGTACAACTAGCGCAACTTCTCTCTTGAGCAAATTAAGTCACGTTCCCTTTGAACACAACACGGTTTGGTCACAGAAATCAAATGCGTGTATCCACCTCGTGTACGTGTTCATGCTAAATTTATCTTATCAAGTGCTTTGCTCATCGGCCTAGTAGAAACATCTATTACCGGAGGGGCGTTAGCTGTCTTGAAAGAAGCAATCACGTCACTCAACTGACTGCTGTGAAGTTTGGGAGACGTTGGCATTTATAATTACACTCACCAGGAAATCTCAAAAGTGTTCAAACTCATTTATAACACTTACATGGGTTCATCTTCGTCCCCTAATAACAGATATTCGATCGGAATATACAGCACAGTGGCACCAAACCAGATATGACTATCATTACATTCTGCACTCTTGTATTAGTAACACACGTGTTATAATAGAGAATACGTGTACCTGCTCTGTTGTGTATTGGAAGCACTTGGACAATCACACAATATTATGACACATGCTCTGTATCAGAAAATATTTCCTTAATCTTTGTTGTGCATCTTTTTTCATTTTTCGAGTGTGCTATTGTGTTTTTGAATTTTGTGGAAGGTTGTGACAAAGCATATTTTGTGTGTGTGTGTG
>NW_017838482.1:0-820 GCF_001891065.2 Hippocampus comes
AAATTAAGCTCCACAATGTCAGAGGATGACCAAACATGTGACTCTAAACATGAAGAATTAAGATTCAGGTCAGAAGTCAAGGATTAACAGGGGAAGCTAATGTCCCTGCATTTGTGCTCACAGCATTAGAGTGCTAAACTATCATTTCTTGTTTTTACTGTTTGATTTTGGCCTACTTTGACTTTTCCCTCTGTGGTGTTGCAGTGTTGTTTACCATTCTAAAGATTGTCTGTGTGTGCGAACCCCCAGGAGATGGCACTGTCTGGCAGCATTTATGTAGCAATCATACAAATAATCAGACGACTTGTGCAATGATGAAAAGAAACGTGCGTGGTTTTAGTTTGTCTACTTACGTGTCAATAGACACAGCATGCTTTCCCAAGCAGGAAGTGCAATGATTGACAAGCAGTTCTGTCTTATAACTCTTAACTATAACTAATGGACTCCTCACAGCAAGGGTGCAATGTCGCATCGGCCATGAAGCTGCAACTTTAGTGCATAAACAGGAAGTGTGCTTGTTTTAATTGTAGAAATGACGTTTATAGACAGGAAGACAGCTGTTTATCCAAGCCCACTATGAAGTCATTGAGGTGAGTTATTTCAAGTGACAGTGCATGTACTTAGATGTAAAGTATACCAGATACTGTACTTGATGTGTTTTATACTCACATGGAAAGGAACCCGATGAGACACACACAGTAGTTCAGCCGTCATCAGTCTTCGGTTACTCCGCTGCGGACCTGGTGAAGTGTTTATTCAGAGTGGGGCTTTTACCTGCAGGCATTTTTGTAATAATTCATCCACCCATTTTCTATAGCGC
>NW_017838483.1:0-822 GCF_001891065.2 Hippocampus comes
TTTTTTTTTTTTTAATTTATTTCTTTTAAAGATGTGGATAGTAATGAAAGCTGGCGACAAAGTGAAGCATGACAGAGAACTCAACGGGACAGATTTTAACTGTTATTTTTGTGCGTGTTACTTGGTAACAGACAAACGAATGGCTGCTAGGAAACCGTACTTGTTTTTTGTTTACATTCAAATTTGAGCTCTGACAGCCATTCCAAGTGATGTCATATAAGACGTGATCACAGGATTGCAACTTGGGCGTCCCTTCACAGCGGAAACACGACGAGCACGCCTCTCCGTTCGAAGACTCTCCTCCGATATCGAGAGCCTCGTCGTCGTCCTCTTCCACGTCCTCTCATGTGGCCAAACCCTTCTCGCACACGCCTCCGCCGCCAAAGACGTCCGCCCCGTCGCCGGGGCTGTGTCCCAGTAGTCGTCAGTCACCGTGCTACCATTCCCCCTCCAGGCGAACGCACCCGCCCAATCCCCTGACCCCCGCCCCCAGCCCGGCTGCGGCGGCCCCTCGCTCGCCAGCGCTCAGCCCTGCGCCATCGCTCTTACCCAAAGGCCTGGAGAGGACCAGCGACAGAGGAGAGGGGCAGCCACCTCAGGACTACCCGCAATCCCTGGAGCCCGGTGAGTGGGACGGTGAATAATTAATTGGTAAATGCTGAAAGCTTTGGTGAGAAAAAGAATGAAGGCAAAGGGGCGGAGTGCGCGGCTTGCAGATGGAAGTGAATATTTAGCCGTGGGAAATAAGAAGGCGAGAGAACGTCGCGGTTGTTCTGAAAGTCTCTGCAAGGTTAAATGTCGTGTAAATTTGACGCACCACGT
>NW_017838484.1:0-822 GCF_001891065.2 Hippocampus comes
AAAAAAAAAGTAGCGGGTTATTATCCAGAAATAATGGAATATGCTATTGGCTTTATTTGTTGTAGAACAATCCTTTATGAAATCAGTCAGCTTTCCATTGTGCTTCATGAATAGACTATACAGTAAGTGTCCCCCAAACCGTGTCAACATGAGCTTCATTTTAGCACCAGCAGGCTTTTAAATATGACCAATATTGTGCATATTGTGCACTTCATATGCTGAGCAGTTTCATATCCGGTGGGAGTAGGTAATGACACTGCTCGTCTTTTGAGTTTATGCAAAGCGTTTGCCTATTTTGCTTCAGCGGGCGCTCACTGGCGGCAGCCATGGCAAATATTAAATGTGTCCATGGAGTGAGACACACGCACACAAGCACACACACACGGAAAACTACCTCGCCTGCAGTGCACTCAGGGAAAAAGTGCATTGATCTGCCAAAGTGAGCAGGCATTTCACACGCAGCATCTTTTGTCCACTAGCTGTCCCTGAATGAGAATTGCTCATTTCACCTGGTTGAGTTGCCTTTTAGTCACATGGCCATCGGACCCACTTCCCGCTCTTTGTGCTGCGCGAAAGGATAATTTTGCCCAGTCGGCCTCTCTGCTCTCCTCTGCCAAGGACGCGTCCACTATCATAAAAATTTGGCATCCATTATCGAGCCAGACATCACGAACTGTTGAATCCCCAACAGTTTGGGCCTTCCAAGCATTCCATGTGTCCGCAAGTTCTATTGCCGTGTGCCCAACAGATGCTGTGAGTATTTACGGCATTCGTGGCCAACAAGGAGCATAAAAACGGTTGCATTCAATCGTGCAGGGATTC
>NW_017838485.1:0-821 GCF_001891065.2 Hippocampus comes
AGTTCAGAGTTGTTCCAAAGTGCAGTCCACAGACTGTTTCATGAAACATTTGAAGGGAGAAAGCCACCGACTTGTTTGCGTTGTCGTTGTCATGCAATTGATGACTTGCGTTGATGTCACACTTGTTTGGTCGGATTTGGTGAAGTGGTCATCGTGAACTCTGCAAAGACGGCTTGACAAACACTTGAGTCCGTTCCCAACAGTAAGCGAGGGAGATAAAGTGTCTTTCATATTAAATCATGGTTCCTTTGCCTTTATTTTAGCGCAGGCCGAATCTGTAAAGGCAAACGTTTATTATGCGTCATAAATCTCCTCGTAATTTGAATACAGATTAATTAATTGCTTGTCTTTGTTCAATAATGCATGGGATGAAGTCAACTAAGTGCATATTAAATCGCAGTCACAATATTGGGAGGGGGATGGGGGGGGGGTGAATCACAATGAGATTGTTTTTCAAAATTGTTCAGCCCCCCTCTGCATGTGTTGTATATGGTTACATGAGGGGGTCAATGCGTGGGCCGCGAGCAGTAATGGGGATCTGGTTTCTCGAATGCGATGAATGTGATATTCCTTGCACACCTCACACAGAGAAGCACAAACGCACACAGACACACACACATTCCTCTGCCATCCTCCCTCCTGTCAGTTTTATATAGTGGATTGCACTTTGTATTTGGGGATGTGTGACGAGCAGATTCTGGCACCGCTGCGCAAGCTAATTTACTACAGTGAGTTGGTAACCTTGACTTAGCCCTTTGGCTAAATAAAGCCCGAGCTCAAACACAGTGGATACCTCCCCCTGTATATCCTCAGAGAGGGGG
>NW_017838486.1:0-822 GCF_001891065.2 Hippocampus comes
CAGGCCCTGAATAAAAACCTCTGACTGCTTTCTGCCACTTCATTAGAGGGAGGCTCTCCTTGGAACAAATCTTTCTGTTCCTCAAGGCTGTGGACGAGAAAAATGAGCAATGGCAATTTTCCAACAGAGAAATGAAGCACGGAGCCAAAAGGGAAAGCCAATAACGAGTTCCCATTTCCTGCCGCTCTTGTGATACTCCAAGCAGCTGATGGAGTCTGTTAGTCCAAAGTAAAACACACCAAAATTGTGCTTTTTAAAGTCGGTGCTCAGAAACGGAGGGCGGGAGGGAGGGAGCGGGGGTCGTTAGCATCTTTCCTCCCTGTTTGTTGGTGCTTTTTTGTTTTTCTCCCCCGCTGGCAGAGAAAGCGCTCAGTGCAGTCTGAGCAGAAACAAGACATCATCTCGATCGCACTAGCACACAAAAGAGAGACCAAATAACGACTCAGGTGAGCAATCATTTCCCAAAAGACTTTTGGACAGTCACTCCAAGGCCACATATAGACTCATTTTTTGTTTTGTTTTTTTTTTAATACCTGTGGGCGATATCGGTCCATTCGTTTTCTCTACTCGGGGACTTCCCTCACGAAGCAGTCGGAGGCCGCTCCGCGGTGACGGTTTTCACTTGAGCGTCACCGCACTAAAACGTTGGTTGTCAGATGCCGCAAATGATTTGCTGGCTTTTCAACAGAGCTGCATGTCGTTCTTTAGGGCGGAGCCTGGTTAGGTCGTTGAGAAGGAGCAAGTGAGTGATGATAATGGGAGACTTTGCAGTTTTCAGAATGCGTAGCAAAATGGCAAAAGCTCCCATTGGCACCGGGGGGG
>NW_017838487.1:0-821 GCF_001891065.2 Hippocampus comes
AAAAAAAAAAAAGAAACAAAGCATTGCTCCTCTGGTAGCTGATGATAAAGAGGCAACAAGGAACTAGCGACATGCACTCGCGAAGCTATTGCGATTCGGTGATGCTACTACGAAGAAAAATTTTACCAATGTGGCGAACGGCAGCAAATGGTCGTTTGCTAACGGCGGCGCTGCTAAAATCGCGAGTTGTTCAAAATGGCCGTGTTTGAAAATCGCACGGGTGCACGCCGCACTCGGTGAAGTCAGGCTACGTTCAAATTTTGCTAAAAGTCTTAAAAGTGGAAACTGATTTTTCGGCTATGCACTTAAAAAAAAATTCGCAACAGGTTCATACGCAGACAAATTATGAGTGACATGTCCCTTGGTAGCTGGTGACATCCCACAGTGAAGAATAAATGATGGCATTCTGCGCACGGCTTGGCAAAATTCACCTCTCAGTATGCACGCAAGATTGTCAAATGCATCATGAGGAACAAATTGGAGCATTATTTTCTTCTTCGTGGCAACCTTTTGTTGTTGGTCGTACTTATAAATAAACAATGTTGTTTTGCTACTGGTAAATGACTGGCAGGGTACATGGTGTCTCTGGGGTTGCCCGGGAAACCGACGCAAAGTCACCAGCACCGAGCCAAGACATGAACAGAAAGTACAAACGGCAAATGATGACGAGCGAGATCTGGATGCGCCGTGCTCGTTCTTTGCTCTACCCAACGGGATACACATCGGAGCCGTGACGGATCGAAAAGTTCATGCGGTACTCGAAGATTCGGAAACGAGAGAAATTCAGTCATAGGCAATTTGAGGTGAACATTGTGACTTGT
>NW_017838488.1:0-822 GCF_001891065.2 Hippocampus comes
AAAAAAGCTTTGCTGAAATGGTCCTGAAGTGTGCCTAGCTTGGAGCTAAATTGATGCTAAAGTGTCAATGAAACCGTCTGCTTCTTTCTGGTTATCGACAAACCACCGTGGCCTTATTTACTATGGCTCTTATCGATAAAACCTTGGATGCCTCGAATCGTGGAGGGAACTTCGAGGAAATATTATGAGTGCTACCTGGAGAGTAAAAAAGTTTTATTTCCTCAAATCGGCACATCCAGGATCAGATAACGGGTAGAAACTCTGATGTCTGGTTTGACTGACAAACGAGTCACCCTGATCGTGGCAAGGATTGGAAAATTAACTCAAACACAAAAACTAAATATGGCAAGGTAACGATCCAGCTCAGACACAGCTGGTAGAACACGAGGAGGAACTATTCCTCTTGAGTAGCACAACACAGATGCGGGAAGCACACAACCATGCCAGTTAGTGTACAGTAGTGAAGTAAAAAGTGGAGCGTGACATCACATTGACGGATGACGCAAAAAAACACCTGAAGACATTTTCATACGGCACCAGTATCAAATGCATGTGCACCAAAAGCCCTTTCTTACAGCCTTATCCAAAAGAAAGTCGATGTATGTTAGTTAGACTCATCTTGGCATACGTTTTGTTTGAGTATGAGACTCACGGGAGTAGTGTACACTTAGTTGGTGAAACTGCATCAATATCTACATCGTGAGGGTCTGGCACGCTTCCTCATTCAAAGACTTCCATTTTGAAATCTTATTTGAAAAGGACTTCTCTCTAAAAGGCTGTTGTCATGTAAATGAGTGACCAAAACGACACACTTTTGATTTC
>NW_017838489.1:0-822 GCF_001891065.2 Hippocampus comes
CATACATATACACATCAATCAATGTATTGAAATTGTATCATTTCCCATGATTACTGCTCTATCCCATGTCTCCCTCTTCTTTAGCCCTATCCCAATCCAACCGAGTCTCGTGAATGGCACCATAACAATAAAATTTAATTGAAAAATATCATCAAGCTACACTGGCAGCACCCGTTCTCGGCGACTCACCTCTGCAGCTCCTTGACAGACATGGAGATCTTGAGGTTGTGTCCCAGAACGTGGAGTGTGGTGAGGATATCGGCCCACTGGACCATTTCTCCGAGAGGACCCCCTTTAAGCACTTTGGGGCTGAATACATCGCCAGACTCTTCTGTGAGGAACCCCACATGGATGAGGATCTGCAAGAGGGCACAGACACGCAATCTTGTTATTGTCTGCCTCGTGGGTCAGGCCAATAAGATGATATTAATATTAAGGGACAGGTTTACTTCAAATCCTTAATTCTGCATATGCACTGAAGGTTAGAATGGAAAGCTAACGTGGGTAGTGCATACTGACAATGTACATTATTTTGCAAACCTGATTATGACTGCGAGTCAGTGAAAACTGTTTGATAAACGCAGCGATTCGATTTAATTACATACAACACAATTGTCTTTTGGTTGCGAGAAAAGAGTGCATGTTTCTCAACAAATGAGCAATGCCTTGTGAAAATAAAAGTCTGAACTTTGCACATGACAATATTACATTTAGAATGTGATCCTGTATTAATTCCAACCTGTGTGATCCCCCATTAAAATATCATTTGTAAGCTCTTTGATCTCCACCCATTAATTTAAATTGCGGAATGGAAAAAAAAAA
>NW_017838490.1:0-822 GCF_001891065.2 Hippocampus comes
ATCGTGTCAGTGTAACCACTACCGTCAGTCACAAAGCTTTGCTGAGTGAACTATGCTGTGCTTTTTCAAGAGCCGTTGCAAGGCAAGGGAGGAATGAGATTTGCAGTGCGGTACTTGCGCCCCTGCAGCAACCTCCTCAGTCTGCTTCTCAGAGCGAGTCAGAGAAGAAGAGCGCAACTAAAAACTGTAATTGTGTTGAAAAGGTTGCAGTTGATGGTGGACAAGCGATTAGGACTTCGGCCTCACTCCTGAGGTCCAGCTAGCAATGGTATTGTTGTAACAGTCGCAGCCTTGGAAAAAACTCGGTGGTGATCCGACCTGAGAGTGTCTGCTGCGTGACGTAACCCGCGAGAGCCAACCAAAGCAAATCAAATGCACGAATTCTTTATTATGGATGAGCTGTGCCTACCGTCGACATTGTAGACTTTTAATCCGGCCAGGTGCTTGGCGGCACGGTGCTTGGAGGCCGAGAGGAGCGCCGGGTTGTGGAGCGGGAAATCTCGGTAGTAATACTCCAAGACCGTGAGAGCTGCGTTCTGAATACTGCGGGATGTAAAAGAGACATGGCGGCTGGTGATTGACACCAGAAAACATAACGACCTCTGGCAATGCTCCCTGCTGTGTTTGAATGCTTCGAATGTCCTTGAACTCACCTCTGAATCACTTCATGACCATCGCCTTTAGTTCTTGAAGGAGACTTTTTTTTTTCTCAAGAGGCTTTCAAATAACATGTCGTGACTTGCTTTTGTCAATGCACCCCAAAGATCAAGAATGACAGCATAATTTCTTCACCCGTTTTAGAGGGTAGCCACGTCTCGTGCA
>NW_017838491.1:0-822 GCF_001891065.2 Hippocampus comes
TTATACATACTGTATGAATGAAGGTGAATGTAAATGATTTTGTCAATAAGTGTCCTGCGTTTGGCTAATGACCAGTCTAAGATTTCTCTGGGCCAAAGTCAGCCATGAAAGACTCCAGCTCGACTGCGGCCCTAATGAGGACAAGTGGTATTGAAAATTGATGGATAGTTTTTCATTATTTTTCATTGGAGCCAGTATTCAAATTTTTTACACCACATGAAAGCAGGCAATTAGGGGTGAGATGAATGTATTTGGGATGTGTGTTTGTGTGTTTCGGGGGAGTTATTGGAGATGTAAGGAGAAGGAGGCAGGGCTTTAATTGATTGACAATCGGGATGCTGCACAGACATGACAAGATGATGAATAGAGAAAGGGGCATCGTAAGAGGCGTCATGCTGTGCTTTTTCTGTTGGAATCCGATGAGAAAACCTGCTGAGAGTTCATTTCATTACGCATCCAGTGAACAATTTAATTAGAGGCGCTTAAAATAGTCTTCTATGCATTGCACGGCTATTGATGAGGAGGACGGCGTCTGGCTGAACTGTTTGTAGATTGTAAAACTCTGCAACAGTTACTCGATTCATTTTAGCACTGACACTTATGAAAATGAATTTGAGTATAATGTAGTAGAGTAATATGTAAGGAATTTATATTAGCATTTCTGTGATAAAATATAGTATTTTAACAGTAGTCACAGCTCAGAATTAAATATAAGCTGCATTTTGGAAAGAAATAAAAGAATAACGGATCAGTGGTTCACTCCCCTGACTATTGTGTAGGCAGGGTGGGTTCAGTTCCCACTAGGTGACGGTCTAAGTGTGA
>NW_017838492.1:0-822 GCF_001891065.2 Hippocampus comes
TACTCACCAGAGTAAAATGGGTTCTGTCCTGTCATCCTCGTGCTACACATTAAGATTTATGTTACGTTTATTCTGCATGTACGGTTTTGGCTGACATGATTTGTGTAAGATGACTACTTGCGCGAGCCTCACGATACAGCCCATTCGTTTTTGTTAGCGCGCAAACTTGTGATTGCAGAAAGTGATGCTTGCCCCGCCATGGTTGGACAAACAATCACAAATACGACAGCCTCGGCTCATCTTGCCTCTTCTGTTGAATTATAATCTCACTGGTGACAGATGGACCTCCACATAATCCACACGCAGGCCAAGCAACTCCCATAATCCTCTCTCCATGTCCGTGACATCCACCCATGACTGTTAACTCTATTTCTAATGTATATTGTCTGGGTGATCTTGTCCGATTTCAAAATAAGGGGATCAAAACTGTCATAAAACCAGTCCGTTTTCATTTAATTAAGACAACATGAGAAAATGATGTCAAAACTGATGATGGAGAAGACTTTCAATTTAGACATCTCTGCTTTGCTACAAACATGGAATCAGATGTAAATGGAATTAACTAATCCATCAGTTCACTTGTCATTTCTGTATTTCGGCTCAAAACCAAGATCCTTCGCCTCTTTATCTCCTTCCCACTCACAAGGGAGATCTCTCTCCATCCTGATATTGATGTCTGGCGGGTGACGCCGCGCTTCCTGACAAGACCGCTCCTTGGATTGATGATGTGGACGCGAATCGATGCGTCCGCCGCTCGAATCTTTGCGGCCCATGGCGAGAATATGACCCCATGTGTTTTGACCTGCCCGCCTGGTGCCGCAA
>NW_017838493.1:0-822 GCF_001891065.2 Hippocampus comes
TCAAGTTGTACAACCCTGACTTCTGTAATTGCATTTAGTCACATATTTCTAATAATGTAACACTGTATAATTAACGCTATATTGCGATAAGCTCAAGAAAGAAACGTATTTATTCAGCATCTATGACATAAAATGTTACCATGACTTTGTTTTGTTATCATTCTATTAATTTTATGAATGCTTAATTTGATCATTATTAATTTGATAATATAATCAAGCAATTTATATTTCTTCATAATTATGATCGTACTGTTATGATTATGAATAGATTAATCGATTAGTATAAAGTATGTGTGTAGTGTCGAAGCTCTGTACAATATATATAACGAGTAATTATTTATCCACAGTATATGTATTCCACAGATAAATATTACAGTATAAAACAAATGTAATCTAAGACGATATTTGCCATATTCAGCCATCCATCGGTCCTTTCCCTCACGTGGGTGGCGTACGTACACAAATAAAATTAGTAGTGGAATCATTTTGTATAATTTTTCATATGGTTTTCACATGTCATTTATCATATATTTGTTTGATTAGTAGAACTTTTTTTAACGTGTGTTTTTTTTTTCCGAACACGTGATCGGTGATTGATTACGTAGCCTAGCGTTCACATTGGCCTCACATCATCTACTTGTCGGTGATCGATTGTGTTTGAGTTCCACGCCAAAAAATGGCGGACCGAGCGCCAGGAGGTTCTCAGAAGCCCAGCGCTAAGGTGAATTTACCCTTTCTGGATACACTCCGTCATATTAGCGACGTGTGGACGAAGGTCGTGTTAATGTGGGTCGAACGACATCGGCGAAAATGTGAACTGTA
>NW_017838494.1:0-822 GCF_001891065.2 Hippocampus comes
GTATGGTTTCAACAACAATAAGGTCATATGGTTGGAACATACAGTAGCTGATGATTGTGTAAGAAGCCCATTGATAATAGCTCACAAAAGCCTCTAAGTTTCCCCAGAACACTGACAGTGTTTGAAAAACCCGGCATTAATAAAACTCATCTGAATGTTTCACATTTCTAAGACTGTTTCTCGCCCGCCTCCAGTAAGTCAGATGAGGAAATGGTTGTGCTTTTGGGACGTCCTCGGATAATGTGGCCTGTTTTTCTCTTGTCTCGCCCACGGATGCAAAAATGTTTGCACATTGTGGCAGAGAAGCAAGGCTTGAGTGAAAGCCCCTGCGTGAAAAGATGGGAGGAGCGATCATTTGGTGCAGTGAAGATGGTGAAGATGGGGAAAAGAGACGAGGGACAAAAAAAAGATAGCGGAAAGTGTTTTTGTGATAATGGATGGAAATCGTACAAAAGGAGGAAAACCAGGCAAATAAGAAGACTAAGGAACTCGAAAATTAATGTAGAATAGAGAAAAACAAAAGAGAAAGTGTACAAAAGGAAAGACAGGCAGGGATGAAGAAAGAATGAACACAAGCTACTAAGAAAATGGCAGAAAAACTGCAAAAAAGATGCCGATGTACAATAACTCTTCAGGGAACTTATTATTGCAAAGAAAAGTTCTAAGTTGGCTTCCCCATGAACTTTCTTATATTGGTTATTAGGAAATCCCGCATTTCGAATTTTGTGAGCCAAGTGGCTTAAATCATTTTGATTTAAGCCCACATTGACGACCGTATTTTCCGCACTTATAAGGTGCTTCGGAGTATAAGGCGCATCTTCA
>NW_017838495.1:0-822 GCF_001891065.2 Hippocampus comes
CAAGTCCTCGAAGTGAGAAGACAACTACAATGTGTGTAGTTGCATGTACATCGTCGAAGGTGAGATGTGAAATAATGACCATGGATTACTGTATTTCTATTTCCATGAATTTCCCAATCGCGTAACTGTTAAGACTTTGGGAGGTCGACCAGCATCCTAGAAATGATTTTGTCTCAGCTTATGTGCATCCACTGCATGTCCTTTTGATTCAAACACTCATCACAATGTCAGGCTAGTCAGGTGTCAGAGCTTCTGCATTGTCACTGATATGCGCAGCCCTCTGTAGATGGACCGAGACACTCCCTGCTGCTAAATCACCCTCACCGTTGTTATGCATGCGCCGCTCGAAGAAAAGCGGGCCTATTTTGCATTTCTTTTTTGAAGGCCCGTGATGCCGGCTCGAATAAAACATGGGTGTGAGCTCCTGATATGAGCGCACGTGTGGCACACAAAGAGAGACTGCGAGTGAAAGAAAGAAGGCTGATGGAAACAACAACAACACATGTTCAAGGGCAAGTGAAGGTTAGAAAGTAGGCAAAGAAGAGGACAGCTGAAGAGGCGTCAGACAATAAAGGGACGAGGTGACATGATGTCATTAACAATATCCCCAACATACACATCTTACGAGTACTGCAAACATCATTTACACATTGCCGCAAGTAACCGGAGACATAAACAATATGGCTTTGGCTCACCAGTTAAACTCATTGTAGTCATTGTGCGCTTCCAGCCAGAAGTAGAACCAGACCAGCAGAGCGCAGAAGGTAAAAAGCAGGACGAGGGACCACAGCAACTCCCACTACGAACACACACACACACACA
>NW_017838496.1:0-822 GCF_001891065.2 Hippocampus comes
GAGAGAGAGAGAGAGAGATTTTTTTTGTGTGTGACACATAAAACCCTTAAATGTTGGAGATAGAGTGAACCCCCTTGCAGAGTTACAATGCAGCATTCTTGAATTTATCGATTCCTGTATTTTTGGAGAAAACCTTCTGTTAGCAATGAAACATTTGTTTGTTGCTGTTATTATTATTATTATCATGACAACACAGCCACCTTTGTGGCTTAAAAATAGATTTTTGACGGAATTTCATAAGCAGCACTTGGAGAAAGACACACCCTGTTAGATTTCATTGCTGACCAACACACTCGCCACCCCCCACACAATGCGAGAGGGCATTGGCATGACAATAGCCGCCCTGCCCTTTTCAAACCCGACAGCATGACAATCAAGCATTCTGCTCCGTCTTCCGTCCCTCCCTCCATCCCGCAACTGATCTGCTGACTTTTTTTTTTTAAACTTTGGATCTCTCTCGCTCTCTCTCACACACACACAATTCAATGTATGAGGTGCCTTTAGTCATCCGTCCCATCCATTGTCCCATGCACTTCCTCGGCAAGACCAGGAAGACTATGGCCACATGGAAATCGTTACTTTTTGCAAAGACAAAATGTCATTTTCAACCGCAGTTACTCATTCGTCATGATTTCTTTAAAATAAACAATGAAATGTGTCATTTTCAGAGGAAATGGGAAATAACGACACGTTGCCAATGAAATGTTCTTTTTTTTAGCGTGTGTGGGTGAAGGAAGACCGCAGTTACAGAGTGTCTGATAGGATATTGATCAGGTAGATAGTTGTATTGAAAGGAAATCCATATTAAAGGGCTGTTTAGGC
>NW_017838497.1:0-823 GCF_001891065.2 Hippocampus comes
TACATCAGCGGTCACTGCGTAGCCAGCATTTCTGTCGCGTCGCAAAAAATGGACGTCATAGTTCGAGAAATAACATTTGATTTTGACGAGCGAAAAGTCAGACGACGTCGACAAGGAGGGAATGTTGACGCTTTGCCGGTTGACATGGAGCGCTAACGGCTCTTAATTTGTTGTCGCCATCTTGTGGCGTCTCGTTGACGCTTTGGCCAGTTACATTCCTCGCTATCGGCTCATAATTCTTTGGCGCCATCTTGTGGCGTCTCGGTGTTACTGTCGACCCCAAGTATGGGAATGTACAAGTGTGAAAATAAACCGAATCAGGAAATTTGCTGTTACAGAAAGAAATTCAAATCACAACGGTGCATGGAAAATGACGTGGAATAAGTGCTGGTTGACGCCCTCTGGAACTTCAGCCATGGAGAGCACGTCGTCGGTCATGAGGTAAGCGATCGGGCCCACGCGAGTCCACACACACCTCTCGCACAGCGCACCCTCGTGAGACAGGCCGTTCGTCTGCACAGAGAGAGAAAACATAAATTGTACCTCAATGTTTAAAACCAAACTGAACTGGCGCAGTGACTAGTATTATTTTTTTGTTGTTGTCTGTGGCTCCAAAACACAATAGGATGGGAAAGGTTGTTTTTGAAACTTTTGCTGAATGTCCTTACATAGGTCATCTGCCTTCTCCACATCATGAAAGCAACGCCAGGCGTGATGCAGTTGGGACAGGCAGAAACGAGGCACGGCGGCGTCTCTCCCGCTTTCAACGGCGCGCTGGGCATCACCGACTTCAAGAAGTACTCCTGTTGATGACCAGGTAAAT